>NW_027153926.1:0-22217 GCF_002600585.1 Cystoisospora suis
AGTATCGCACATCTTGAGGAAAGTGAGAACGGATCCTAAGGTCTCCTCGTACCACCATCATCATCTCACCTACCCCCGCGTTTTCAGTAGCAAGTCGTTGAACTTGTTCCTGTGGAATCCAATAACCCCTAGGAGCATGTGTACACGTGCCTAGAGATATGTGCAGGAGCATAACGAACGCCCCAACCAGAGAACTGTTTGATACAAAGAAAGAACAAACACGGACATACATACATATGTATACATATATACATCTAGATCTACCGATGGATCTATGTATCTACATAAATCGTCTTCATTATTGCTCATGACCTGCTATAGAACGGCTTTCTGCTACCGGCTTTCTTCCCCCTGGCGCACCTGTACAACAAGAGTATCGAGGACCATCTTCGCCTTAGCTCTCTCGAGAATTGTCTGCTCAATTGAGTCCTTCGTTACCAAGCGATAAATCTGCACTGTTCGTGTCTGTCCAATGCGGTGAGCACGTGCTTCCGCCTGTAAATCATTCTGAGGGTTCCAGTCTGTTGAAGAAACAAAGGAAGACATATCTTAAGAAAGACAACTCGATGTACTTAACCCAGATAAAAGAGAAAACTGCGTATCTCGGAGAAACATCAAGAAAAACGAGTGAGAGGAGAACAAACCCGAAAAGCTAGACAGTGGGGAATATACAGAATGAATGATGATTCCGCACAGAAGACAAGGAATTGAATCTGTTGAAACCACGAAGAATTTCTCTTTTTTTTTCTCACGAACATAATGCCCAATAGAGACACCTCGTGAAAAGGAAGGCTACTTGCTGAGAAGCCATACCCCTCAATCATTCCCTTGTTTAGAAAACATAGCTGAGTGAAGCCTTGTATGGTAAATTCACCTGAATTGAGACTTGTATTGGAAAATACATAGCCTAGCTGGATCAAGACATGTCTAGGAAACGTACCTGAATCAAAGATAATAACCGTATCAGCGCTTGTGAGATTGATTCCTAACCCCCCCGCCTTAGTGGAAAGGAGAAAACAGAAATCTTCACTATTCTTCGCATTGAAATGCTCCATCGCCTTTCGACGGACTTCCTTCGCCATTGTCCCGTCCAGTCGCTGAAATTCAGAAAAAGGGGAGAATAGGAAGACAGAAGATAGTGAGAAGAAACCACGCCTTATTCTGGGAGAAAGCACCAGCCTGTACAGAATGTATTTCGAAGGAAATCTAGATGAAAAGATCAGATGGGACAGGAAGCTCATCATTCAGCTCTCTCCTCTGTACAAGCAGTTTACAGAATCAGGAAGGAACTTCTTTGATTTGAGGAAGACATAGAGGCGTGGATGCCTATTGTATATTCATCTCGCTTTTCTGAAAAGCAAACCCATAGCCAAGCAAGAATAGCTGTATGCCTTACAACATACACACCTACACGAATACACAAATCGCGCATACAACCCATATGTAGTACACACACCTATCTCCTGTAAGCGAGATAGGTGTCTAGACTACACCGAGTGAGTGAGTGTCTAGGCGCCGCTGTCATTTGTCTCAAGTCATTCATCCGTGATGTAAAACTTTTTCGATACACCCAGACACAGTTGTATGAAAGCAACTGAAGAAACGTTCCCTTCACACTCCTTGCCGTCCGTGCTTCCTCTCACTGATGGTTCTATTCACAAAGACAAAAAGGCATCTCATCCTTTTTTCTTCTTCCCCCTCACTAGATCCACCCTCGTAGGGTACTTGCCTGATGTTTATATCCTCGAATGCGAAGAAAATCAGCAAGAAGATTGAGCATTTTGACCATTTGAGAGAAGATGAGAACCCGGTGTCCTTTCTCTTTCAGTCTTGTGAGAAGCTTATCAAGGAGACCCATCTTAGCACTTCCATCAACGAGGAGTCTTCTCCATTCATCTCCATCTTCCTCACAGTCAGGGGGCTGGCATAAGAAAGGATGATTACACACTTTCTTTAACTCCATACAGATGTTCTGTAGAGAACTTCGATTCCCTCCGGCTTTCTTAGCAAGGAGATCGAAGTTTTTCGTGAGAATGAGACGATAGAACTTTAATTGTAGAGGTGACATTTCAACTCGAAGAATACTTTCGACTTTCTTTGGCATACTCTTTTCTACATCTTTCTTCACGCGTCGAAGAATGAATCCATTCAGTTCAGCTTGAAGAGCAGCTAGTTGTGCTGTTTTCTGTTCTCCAACTTCCGCATGATTCTCGACAAGATGGTATCTTGACTTGAATTCTGCGCAATCTCGATGTATACTAGGATTAAGAAAATGAAGAAGATTCCAAAGTTCTTCTAAGTTATTATGTAAAGGGGTTCCCGATAAGAAGAGCTTGTGATCCACGACAAAGAGGGATAGCTCGATAAACCTTTTGCTATTGATATTCTTCAATTGATGAGCTTCATCTACAACTAAAAGGCCCCAATGAAATCGACGGAGATATTCTGCATCTGCCGAACAATTCAAGATGCTAGGTGTCGTCACACACACATCGAACTTGAAGACAGATGAAGAAAGACCAGGACGGGGTTGACCGACTCTCTGAAGCTCATAGTTCTTGATGATTTCGCGGGCAGATGCATTTCCATGAAAACAGACGACATTCGCTTGAGGCAACCATCGTGAGAACTCCCTCATCCAGTTATCGATAGTTGATTGGGGAGCAAAGATGAGAATGGGTTTTAGTAAGTTTTCACGGAAGAGGAGATGTCCTGTCACACCTATGGTTTGAACGGTCTTTCCTAATCCCATCTCATCAGCTAGAAGTACAGATACACCTCTCTTCAATCTTGACAGAATCCAGTTCACTCCAAACAACTGATACTCACGAAGACGTTGTTTCTTATGTGTGTCTTTGCTGCGCCGAGCTCCATCATTCATCTCAGTTTCATTCCCTTTCATCCCTTCCTTACCCCCACCCTTCTCTTGTTCTTCTCCTTTGACTTCTGGATTGAGAGAAGACGATGAGGAAGAAGTAAGATCATGAGTTCCTTCTTGCTTTTCTTTCTTCATTCCATCCACTTCAGATAGAGTAGTACCGCCGTTCTCTTTCTTCATATCATCGTCACCCGAGATTTTAACATTAAGAGAAGAGGAAGATGCTGTTGTCATATCTAATTGTTCTTCTTTGATACCCGACACATTTCCACCTTTCACGGAAGGTGTACCTACACCCCCTTCACTCTTCTGAATTGAAATATTGTTACCTCCACTATTCCCTCCTTCTCCATTTTCTTCTTTCTTCTTTTCTTCGTCGTCCTCTTCATCATCCCCATCTCCCATACTATCTGGATCTGGACGGATTTCTTGCTGCATGTAGAACGGCGTCTCCATATACGGATCAAATGGACTTGCTGTGATAGGACGAAAAGCCATTGGATCCGCTGATGCTGCGACTTTACGATTGATACGCTCTGTTCGAGCATCAAGCTCATCTATTAAGTGACTAAACCCATGCTCAATCAAAGTCTCCTTTGTCTCCTGTGTACACTGATCATAGGGACATGACTTCCACTTGACAATAAAGAGAGTCTCTCCTGTTGTCGCATCTTGCCTGCGAAACACAATCCACACCAAAGCAACAACTAACGCATACAAAGTTCACATAACGAAAAAGACACATCGATTTCCTACCTCAATCGAAGATGAGGAAGAACAGCACAATGTAAGTTTGGTGAAGAACCAGGACTTCCTGAGAGAAAGAAAAATGACTCTAGCAGACAACCAAGAAACAAAGAAAAACATGCAAGGTGTTTAGTGTATTGAGGGTGAGCCTAGAACCCTTGTTCCAATGCCCATCGGGAATGAACGAAGACCAGATGAAAAGATACCACCTCCGGACATCACCTCCTAATATCCACCTTGATGTCGTCGTCATCCGCCGCAACAAAACCTAAGCAGGGCTACAAGAAATCCCTACATGACTGTGATGACTGTAACAAAAAGCTGCAGAGAGTCAGAGTATCTGACGGTGCCTACTGATTGGAGTTGTGCCTGTCTGTCTCTACAGACAAACGAATGAGTGTACGGTGGTGAAAAGCCAACGAGCGGGTCAACGAATCGTCTCCCTAGTATAAAAACTCTCGCCTTGCAAACGCCGATTCTGAGGACGCCACCGGAGCGCACCACACGACAGTTGAACGCCAAGATATCCCTAGAGATTTCAATCATACACGTTACAGCAGGAAAAGATCCACAAGTATCTACTTCCAATCCTACTGTCATCATATGAACACCCAACACTGACAAACTCTCAACTACGCAGAAAGACCCGTTCACTTCTCTCGTTGACATATCTATCTCTCTCTTTCCTGCCCGTGCTTTAGAACCAACACAGCGGACGTTGTGCGATGTCACCTAATACTGACTACTGCTTCTATTTTTGAGACTGGTGCGATACGGACAAGAGAGTCACCCGTCCCCTGGACATCAAAGAAGAGAGAGGTCCAGGCTATTGCAGTGAAACTTGGTTACCATCGACACAAAAGTCTTTCGGCTATCAGAGCATCCTCGTCCATTTGTCGTTGCATTTGTCTTTCGATCTCTACTTGTTCAACTTCATCTGGCGTCATCCACTGAGCTGCCTGTTCCCGCTTTTCCCTTCTCTTTATATAATTGTCCACCTGAGACAAAAAAAGAAACACAGTATGCATATATGGGGTCTGAGTTACTTCAACGCCAGAGTTCGAAAGTTGGAAGTACATGAAATGACTATAAGAATCTCTTCTCTTACGAAGTCATAAAAACAGTAGACATTTCTACCAAGCCATTCTCTCCCCCCTCTCCCCCCCAGAGGTCGAAACATTTACTCTGGAGCACCTTAAAGCTCTTAACACGCCTTGTACAGATGGAGCTGTGAGGACATAAAGTAAACTACACAAGAAAAAATACAATCGCGCCTACAATGACAACTCTGCTGAAGATACTCCCGGATATCTCTTCAGTTTTCCTATGTCCTTGAATCCGTCTGTGATTTACTTTCTACAGATTTCACCAAAGGGAAGTGAAAAGGGAAATAGGTGAAAAAGCAGAAAGAAGCCTGACGGTTGTAGCTACGCAAGAACGTGGTTACACAGTGGGTACGCCGCTTTGAGGATTACAGAAACACGAGCAAACTTCACAGTTCAAGATCTGGCTACATATATCCATGCACACATACACATATACCCGTGGCAGACGTATGCCTATGCTGCCCGTGAGATTTGACACGCGAGACTTGTGTGTGCGACAGTAAATAAACTAACGACTGCGAACAACAGACACCTTGTGTTGAATTGGAGAGAGATACGGCTCAAAATGTCTGTCGCCCCTGAACGGTCTGTAGTGTAGAGAAGCGGTTCGTCCTCACCTTCTTGATGCCAGCAAGTGGCGCAAGTTCGTCATACGTCATCCAAGAATTGTGAATATGTGCTCGACCCAGCCACTTGATGAAGAACTCCTCCACGCCTGCACATATAGAAACCAGCACCGCCGTAGAAAAGACTATGCTAAACAACAGGCCAAAGATAGTATGAAGTCGAAGACCCTTCCCTCGAAACGCGGAGAAGCTCCTCGTCGCGAAGGACATCCCACAGTGACACATCGCTATGTAACAAACGAGGAACCGAGACATCGACCACCCTCGACTCCTGTCCCCAGTAAAAACCTCTGTGCAGACAGGCATATCGCTGGAGAACAACTGAGAGCTCACCTGCCACCCTGACACGGCACGCATGTTACTAGAAGGAACACTTCGTCAGCCCCACCAAGACACCATCACTGTTAAGCAACCAGCAGTACTCATCCCCCTTGGAGGGGTGCGGCAATCACAGGAGCACTGGAAACCATGCGCCAAAACGGTAGCGGTGCTCTACAATGCTACTCTTCAGTGGCTAGTTAAGTGAGAAAGGCGTACCGTCGTCCTCTCTGATCCGACTATCAAGCACCCTGTCAACGCCTCCAGGTTGTTGGTGCTGACGGTCACTAGCAGTTGCCTGCAATTGTTGGGCACGTCGACTGGCAGCAGCAGCTCTCTGTTGATGTTTCTTCTTCCTTCCATTGTCGTCATCCTCAGAATCATCATCTTCGTCTTCTAAGAAATCTTCTTCATCTTCGTCGTCTTCACCTACCATATCACTGTATCGACTTGATCTTGTAACGTTTCTCCTCTGTCTCAGTTGTACAGTGTTTCCGCCTCCATCCCCGCCTGCACCTCCGGGATGTCTAGACACTGCGTGAGACGAGTAGTAATACCCACTCTGGTCATTCTTCCCCCCCCCGTGTTGCTTCCCTCGTCTTTGCCTGGAGGATGAACTCGCAGGCTTCACTCCACCGCCCCCGTAGTATGCCTCTCCCCCTACAGAGGCAGGTCTAGCACGCGACGCCCCAGAACTCGCTTCTGAAACAAAGGAATTATCAGGAGACTCATCATCCGATGCCGCATCTGCTGCCGCAAGCTCTCTTACTCGTGCAACCGCGGCCGATGCCGCAGACCGCCGTGAACCCGTGTAGGAGGAGGCAGGCGGGACGGCCGCAGCGGACGATGCTACCCCTAACTGAGGACCCACTCCTGTTGCCGTTCCCGCACCTCCTCCTCCTGAAGCTACTGGAAGCAAAGCTGCACCCGGATGAGAACTACCCGCGGATGCAGCTAGCGCTGTTGCCGCTGCTTGGGCAGCAGGAGTAGGTGGGGTGATACCACTGGCAGGGAACGACCCGTAATGAGCGCCAGATGCGCCTGGATTGTTCGCGTGAAGCTGCTGAAGATGACGAAGGTACTGTTGGCGCTGAAGATGTTGAAGGAACTGCTGTTGAGCTAGGTAAGGGTTCTGCTGATGCAACTGCTGAAGCTGTTGCTGCATAAGCTGCTGCTGTAGTAATTGCTGTTGAATTAGATGCTGCTGCTGAGCTAAAGCTATCTGTGCAGCCGCTGCCTGGTTCGGAGCGGCTCCAGTAGGACAGACAGACGGCGCTGGGCCACCACCAGGAGGCACGGCAGATGCTCCAGTTCCTGGGCCACCTGGTGTCTGATGCTGGCCCGCAAAGGGTACACTGTTAGACAGAAAAGTCGCGAAAGAAGGTCCGACGCCTCCGGCTCCCAGAGCGGCCTGCTGTGACTGAGAAGCCATAGGGGGCGCACCGCCTTGGAGAGCTTGCTGCTGATGCTGCTGGAGCATCTGTTGACGTTGTTGATGTTGCTGCTGAGCTGCGCCTAGCGACGAGGCAGGTACACCTGCTGGGACAGCAAGATTCCCTAGTGTGCTGACACCAGGAGTATTAACAGGGGGTGGCCCAGAAGACTGGCCAACGCCGCTACCAGTCCCTGGTAGATTTGCGGATGACATTTCCTCAGAAGTCACGGAGCCAAGGACAGAGGATGGTGCAGTCCCACCAAGATGAGGAAATGAGGGTGACGACGATTGAGTGCTACTGGTATTGTTGACCGTTGAAGATGATAAAGAAGCGGAAGACGGACAACCCGCGTTCATTGAGTTGTGAGTTCTCTCATCTTCAGAACCAGGACCACTACTATCCGACGACCCCGCCTCGCTATTGCCGTTTTCCTCCTTACCTCTCCCTCCAGCCTTCCCCCCTGGCTTACAGTCAGCACCTGAAGGCGACACGTGCTCGTTCTCCGGTGGAGCTGCTCCCGTGTTAGGCAAACCTACGGTACTACCAGAAGGGACAGAAGCATCAGAAGGGACACCTCCCGCCCGAGGCAACTGCTGAGGCCACGCCCCGAGAACCGCGGGACCTGCTGAGGGGTTCCCAGGAGTCGCACGGACAGCCTGGCCCCCGGCTCCTGCTGCCACCATAGCGAGTTGCTGTTGCTGCTGTCGCATCTGCTGAAGTTGATGCAGCTGATTTTGTTGAAGTAACTGTTGCTGTTGCTGGAAAAGAAACTGCCGTTGTTGTAACGTGAGCGGTTGTTGTGAATTTCCATCGAGCTTGACGTTGTGAGGGAGTAATACTGGTTGGGATCCTCCGGGGTTAGGCCTGGCCTGCTGGAGATGCTTGAAGTGCTGATATAACTGAAACGACTGTAGCTGATGGGGCAACTGGGGGATTGCCATACCTTGAAGCTGCTGCTGTGGAATCTGCAGATGAGGTCCATGGTGATGAAGACTCTGAGCCGGGTCCTGCATAACTGGCTGCTGCTGACTGGGCGGACTCGGATGCGAACCTTGAAGTGTCTGCCCTTGAGGATAGGGCATAACATCGCCCCCAGGGGGGCCTATAGAGCCGACCGACGGGGGCTGCATGGCGACGCGAAAACTTCCCTGAACGCTTTCTGAAAGCAACGATGTGTGCGGACAACGCAAAAAAAATCACCCAAGCGGCGTCACAACGGTGACATACTTTGTACACGGCTCGTCTCCAGCGAACAGGGGAAAGTCTGTGCGTGAGACGGCACTCCGCTTCTGTTCGCATGAACACTGCACGATTGCGGTCAGTCGACTACCACTGAGAATGCACGGCCACAAAAGTAAGATACGTGTTGCAGCTACGTGACGCCAGGTGCCTGCACGTTATTGAACGATTGCAGACGCGCGGTTCCCGAGGGCACAGGAGACCCTTGTAGATTGAACCGCTGCTAAGGAGCGGCGATCTCCCCCGAAGGAACCGAACAGGCGTTAGTTAGTATTTCCCGAGGTGGCTAGAAGGAAACAAAAGGATCCCAGATATAGCGAGTCGTTTATGTAAGCAAAGTCGTTGATTCAAGAGAACGCGAACGGTTTAACCGGTCGAAGCTCGAAAGATTGATGATGGTGGAGGAAGTCACGGCTGAGGCCGAATGCCACTGAACGTGGAAAGACTGTATCACGTCAACGGCCTCCAGAAACCCTTCGGGAGCTTCAAGGAGAAGTAAACACAGCAACAGGGGTCTTCTCTGTGCTTGCCAAGAGAATCCCTGGCAACGGACAAGACGAAAAAACCAAACTAGGGGAGAGACACGGGGAAGGGACCCGGGCGGTAGGACGGGGGGACTGGTACGGTGCCGGCCGCAAAAGAGCCTTGGTACGAGTCAGAGAAATATATTCCAGAAGCTAGGAAATTGGACGGAAGAAGGAGGAAAAGAGAGGCTGACAATAGCAGTGAACGCATGCGTCCAAAATTAGTGGAATACTGGAAGCTGCACGACGGCCACGGGCCGCACTTTTCAGAAGTAACCGGAGAAGGGAGAAGAACCGCAGAAGAATATTCCAACGGAGACGGCACCATAGCTCAAAAGTGAGGAAGACCCGCCCAGGATACTTCTGCGTCTAATATGAATATTCGAGACTTGATGCGACTTGAGAACCCTGCTCCTCGTCCGTGAACGGTGATCCAGGGCGACAGCCACTCGAAAAGAGTCTCACGAAAGCAGCATGTTGGGCAGCAACAATGGAAACAAAACACACTCGGAAAAAGAGGGAAGGGTACTCGCCGAGCACGGTCAGGGAAATACAGCTGGCCCGGCTGCTTAGGGAAAAACGCGTCGCAGGCAAAGCGCGGTGCCGGCGAGACGAAAACCGTGTAGGGGGGGCATGAACGCGTGGGGAGGCGTAGGTCCTTTGGCACTAGCGCCAGGACCGTCACGCTCCGGAAGATAAAAACACCTGGTTGTCCGGTTAAAAGCCATGCATTAACTCCAGACGTGGCAGACTTCCAGGTTAAAGAAACGGGGGAGATCGACGAACAACAGGCATGGGAGAGGGCAAAGTGCGCCAATATTCCAGCGGTGGCGCAGCTGCCGTTTCGCCCGCTGTATACCCAGCATGTAGGTCGGTATAAACCCGCCGTCACCGCCACTTCACAGCAGAACACGCGTAAGGAGGGATGCTTGTGGTGCATCCGAGCGTCCCCTACATTTAGGAGCATAAAAAGGCGACGTCTTTTTTTGCGTCGTTTCTTTCCTCGGCCTGGCGCTATTAATTCGGACGAGAAGCCGTTCCTGCGGGACAACTACCAGGGGAGGCGCGACGTGGTGTCGCGGCGCCTGTTCTGTCGTCCGTCAGCTATGTTAAGACCGGGTTACCGTTGTCCGTATATTTATGCAGGCCTTCCTAACAATGGTAAATCTCCCCGAATCCTTGCAGCATACACGGAAACATGCATGGCTCAGCTTGGGAACGTGGAAGTGGAGATTTGGGGAACAACTCAGCATGGTCGTATGGACACGATGCACACTTGTCCGGCAAATCAGGCCGAAGGCTGGCACCTGGAAGACCGACCTAGCAACAGCTACCTGCTCACAAGAAACGCTTGCATTTCCTGAGAGACGCCAGAGCAGCAATGAAGTCGCCACTAGAATCTCGAGGGACCCACTAGCACCCTAAACCCCCTTCTGCATCCTGGCCGTGGCGCTGGAGTCCTGCCGGTCGCACCCAGTCAATCCAAGCGTAGCGCAAATCTCCTCTTAGCAGCGAAGGCGCCGGAAACTGACTCCAAGCACAGCGACTGGGGACGCTATACCGGGTTGTCTCAGGTGCACGATCGTCGGGGCTGCCCCTGCTACCGACGTCGGCTGGGAGCTACTGGTCGCAGGTAACGGCCAGTGCGACCGATCTCCGGAGAGGGCCGTGGAAAGGGTTGCCCGTTTTCTGGTGCTTTATGAAGACCAGTTGCATTCACGTTACGTGTGTGGACTCACAAGCTCCGTAGTCTGTAGGAGAGCTTAGCAAACACGGGCTCCCGTCCAACAGGCACTATCTTGACGGCCCCAGCCGAGCCTCGAGAGGGACTCGCGTGTCCGACGGTCACGGGACTCTGACCTAATTGCTCAACTGCGCATACGGGGCTGACCCACGTTTTCACGCGTACCAGGCACCGGTGCCGCCAGTCCAAAGAGGCCTCGAAGGGAAGGGCATTATTTCGTGTCCTTCTCCGGCACCTTCGGTCCAGTCTCCAGTCGCATCAGACAGCGAGGCAAGGGAAGGTCACAATGACTTGCTTCGGGGCTTTTACTAAGCGACCACTACCCCACTTCAGAGCAGCCGCTGACACGTGGTGCTGCTAGGGAGACATGCACGCAGCACTGTTTGACTCGGCCCGTGGCACAAATTAAAGCTTCCATGCCCCACGAGAAAATGACCTCCCCGTAGAGCAGCAAGTTCTCTGGCCGTGTGCCACGAGCTGTCACTACTCGTGTGGAAACTCCAGGTCAGTCGCGCTGTCTCACGTAGCTGACGGGGCGCTCGCTTGCTCCGCTCTCCATTGACAATTCAGCGCCTGCACGGGGACATCCTGCTCCACCTTAGCTTCGGTGTCGTCACCGCGCCTTCACATCCAACCGCATTCCTGAACGTCGCTTCCACTCCAACTGGTCACCCAGCTGCTTTTCTCTAGTGGTTGGCGGTCTTCCTGCTTAGGCGATGCTCGCCGCGGTTGGGCTCAAATCTTCATTATTTGCCGCGAATCTCCTGCGAGCACCGATATCTTCTGTCTTCGTCTCCGGGTCACGAAACAGACGGTTCGTTGAACGCGCGGACGATGTCGTTGCCTGCCCAGTAAACGCGACGGCGCCCCCGCTGCCGTGCCCCCGAGGTCTGGTAGAGGTACTTCCGCCTTGCAACCGCCAGAGGAACTAGTCTTCCCCATGGAAGAGGACTCTTGTCATCAGGAAACTCTTCCTGTTTCAGTGGGGATAGAGAGAGATCATGCGGTCTAATCGCATGCTCGCCCGGAACTTAGCGTAAGTCTTAGTAGCTTACACAAGTTACAGAGAACGCCATTGACAAAATCGGGCGGCCGTCCGGCAAGCGAGGATGGAGTGGGTTCATGTACTGAAGGAGACTCTTGCAACCTCCTACAGCACTCTAAACGGCAGACACGGACACCTGGGCCACTGACAGCGTGTACCATACTGGACCGCACTACCACCTCAGCGCTCTGGAACTCCGGCCCTTTCTTCAGAACTGTCCCCACAGGTCTCAGCATAACTCGTTGGTCCCCTATCACCCGCATAGCCTCGGCCGAACGAGACACAGACAGGCCGCTGTTCCCGTGTCAGCGGTCTTCGTAGATGCACTACGACCAGGCAGCTAGGGATTCAGCAGCGCGAGACCTTGGGGGCGCACACTTCAGGTGGTTGTGCCAGAGTGTGCACGAAGACAAGTTAGGCTGTATCCTTGACGGTGTGACCGTTCTCGAGATTGTTACAGGCAATACTGGTGACCTCACTGATGTTCCACCCTGTGCTCCGCAAAGCACAATACACTAAGAACGGTGTTGCCTGTTGTATCTCTTTACATCCGCCACTGGTGCGTGAGGTATCCTCAGACTCCTCCTCCCTCGGTCAGTCGATGCTGTGTGCAGCTTGGCAAGTCAATCATTCATGCTCCTCAGCAGCAAGTACTATCCTTGAAGTGTCACGCCTGTGTGTAGTCGGTGCCCACTTTCATACGGACTGCCTGCGATGAGACGCCGAGGAACGGTTAGGCAAATGAGAAGTCTGGACAAAAAGCCGGTCGTAGTTAACTCGAGCGCACCAGGCGATAGCCGGAAATTCACCAGTCCAATCATATGGGGACAAGTTAGTCTCGCAGGGAGAAAAAAAGCAATCCTAACCACCAAAGAGGTGCGACGGGAAAGTCTTCTCATATGTTGCGCTTGTTATGACTTCATATCAAGGCCGTGACGGAAAATCAAAAGGCTATGCATACGGGAGAAACCGTGACAATTTCTATGAAAGGAAACTTGAAGAGCGGTACGCCGTCCGGACTGGCGAGAGCGACCCAACCAGAGAGTATAAGGAGGGCCGCGTCATCGTTAGCCGTAGTGCCTTTGACTCTTGCACCCAGCCCGTCCCGCGTGACCTGCGTGCGGTGCAGAAAAACCTGGAAACAGAATAAGCTTGCTCGCCGAAGTCGACACACCGTCTCTATGATTGAAGGAGCAGACGAGAACCAAGACCATCCATCCTCCACACGCAGTAAACTTGAAGCGTGAACGTTCCGAAAGCGCGACAAAAAGAGCTACTAGTTCCGGCCCCGACGTGATGGGAGTAGGGGAAATCCTCTCAGCACCGAAGATGGCGAGTGGCCAGACTGTTGCGTTTCTTCAGATGCTAGGAGAAGATAAAAAAACAACTCCAACCATCTATGTCGTGGCCCCGGAGCCGCGTTGGCAGATCTTGTCGAGGCCCGCAACCTCGCTTGAAGGGTCGGTAGATGGAGAACAAGCAAGAGCCAATAGTGGCGCGGCCACACTGCAGCTGATACGCGATGCGTCTTCCAAAGCAGGGCAGCACTCAACGGAAAAGGGTAGTCTTCTAGACGCCCCTCCCCCCGTGTGCCTGTGCGCGGTCACCTGGAGCAGCCTCTACACACACATAGCTGTCGAAGCGACGACCCATCTGGCTGCAGTCCTAACGGCACCTTGACCAAGAACAATCGTACCTATTTGTCCGACTTGTCCTTCCATCCCAGCGTAACCGCCGCGAAGCGGGTCCTCAAACAGAAGTACCAGTCCCTTCTGTTGAGGCGCGAAGACGTCCTCGTTGGAAAAGAGCGTGTTTCGTGAAAATCTCGACCAAGCTGCTTCTCGTGTGAGGATTTCGATCCAGTAAGCTTTCCACCACCTCCCGCAGATCTGCACCGACTTCGGAACGACAACGGCTCCAATCGACTTTTCTTGTGTTTTGCTCTTTCAAGGAGCTGAGATACTCGAGTGCCCCCAAATTTCTGATGTGGTCAGGGGCCTGCTCAGGGAGTTCGAATGGCTGGCTTCTGCAGAGGACTTCCCAAACCAACCAACCAATGCTCCACGCGTCCGACCTCGGGCTGGCGAGAACCCTTTGTGATGTATCTAAAACGCATTTGACGACTTCCGGAGGAGCAAAACCTGGCGAAGGGTGGTCCACACAATTCAAGGGCTCTCCTGCTTTGACAACGGTATCGAAATCCGTTATATAGAGTTGCCCGCGTGTATCCAATAGGATGTTCTCGAGTTTAATGTCTCGATGCACAAGGTTCGCTGCTTCAAGGAACGCGCCGAGTTGCAGAATTCTCTTAGCGATGAACACTTTCGCGCGCGAATCCTCCACGCGTGGCAGAATTGTAAACAAGTCGCAGGCGAGTGGCTTCAACACCTCAACAGCGTTAAGCACTGTCGTCTGCCCTGACCTCCCGAGGAGATCAGCCTTTCCTGCAATCCGCCCAGTATGCCTGGGAACGACAAATCCAAGCTTACTCTCAAGGTCAGCAGGCGAAAGTCCCTGTGGGAGGACATCCTGTACTTTTTGCTGCTCTGCTTTTCTCTTTTCGAGATAACTCGCAGCTTCCTGCTCTGTGCGGATAGGAGGCCACGTTGTCACTGCTACCCTTATTGCAACCCGATCTAAACTAGGAGAATGCGGCGGAGGTCGTGGTTCCCGGGTCCCGTGCTGCGCCTGGCTGGCCTTCGGTTCTTCTTTCGCTGCTAAGCTCTGCACAGCTGCCACCATCTTTGCCGAGCGGGGAGCAGCAGTCCCGAGCTTCATGAGGGACAAAGCACCGGGCCTCTCTTCTGGCGTCGGCTTGACGGCCGCCACGACGAGGTTACGACTTCCGCTGCCCAGGCACTCTTTCCGTTGAAAAAGCTGTGGCTCGAAACTGTCGACAGGCCCGCCCGATTCCACCATGAATACACTGTCTAGGGGGAGAACCCTGTCCAATATGCTCAGTGGCCGGGTTGACACAACCTGCTGCGGAGACCCCGGAGCCAAGGCCGAAACAGCCTGGGCTATCAATCTCTGGCCCGCTTCGTCCTGCGGAGTCATCCATCCCGCCTGCTGGTCGCTCGTCAGGAAGAGCAGCCGCTCGGTCCCCCCGGCTGCACGAGTGAGAGACCTTGCGACCCTCGACAAAATTGAGCTGGTGCCTCTCAGAACCAAGAAGGAAGGCCCGAGGCGCCCGCGGGCGACGGCCTCCTCACTCCAGGATACGCGCAGTGGGCTTCCTCCGCGTGCAAATCGGCCTGGACCTTCCCCTAAGTCGAACTGCCCGCTGCCAGCGACGGACGGTTCATCTTGACACAGTGCACCGGGAATGATGTACCTTCCGCTGTACAGAGGTTGCAACTCTTCTGTCCACCCGAAAATGAAAAACAAAATGAAAGCGAGGAAGGCTCGAACAGGGGCCCCCGCAGCAGTAATTAGCATACTTCTCCCTCTCAGTGACGCCATGGAGTCCCGTATATTGTCTGGAGTTCCGAGCAGAAGAAGAAATGTCACTCAATTCGTAGCAGCTTTCTGCTTGCCGTACAGTCGAGACATGTCTTGCAGAACACTCCCACGAGCCTCACTCGGTGGGCAAGCAACCCAAACGACACTCGCCAAATCTTCTCGTGGCACGCAGCCTTGACGAACTGGAGGACGTGCACAAGCGAAGTGCACGCAAGTCAGACGAGTAGAGAAAAGAGAGGCCCTGTACAAGACTAAGTGCTGAGACCTGCCTCCTGTGCAGACGATACAGCTGGGACTCAACCTGCGTGCCGCCTGCAGCTGGACACCGCTGCGCATGCATGAAGGGAATCTCATTGCTCTCGCTAGCTGCCCTCCGAGTTCCCCGGTGTCTCCCCGAGACCCAGATTGCACTAGAGGTTGGCCACCGGGTGAGGCCGCCTGTACATCAGTAACCTTCGGTGGCATCACTATTGGGCATTCGGCGACATAAGCGAAGAAACAGCAGAGGAACTCAAGGCCTCACGTCGTCTGGGGAGAGCACCGGTAGAGGACCGTGACGACGCCAGCTAGCTCGAATGTCCCGCGAAGAGCGGTGCCCTCGGTGACCTGCTGAAAAAAGCGAGAGTATTCACGCATACTCCTACTGTGCTGTCGAAAGATTACCTAACGCTTGGCCCCTTTACAGACGGAGGAAAGCCTGGGACGCGGAAGCGGGTTGAGACCGCCGGGTTCGTCTTCCGCGGGAGTTTGGTGGGCCAACTACCATACTCGTCTCGCTCAGCAAGGGTGACTGTACCTTTCGCACTTTCAGTGACGATAATTGTCGCTGAGGCGGAGGGAGCTTTCATAATTCCGAATCTTCCTTTACAGGGGTTCAGGGGCCGCCGCCCGACGTTGCAACTTGACCATGAGTGAGTTGGTACACCAATGGAAATGTGCACAGGCGCGGCTAGGGAGTAGCACTCGATGCATCGTGAACCTTGGAAGCATTTCTACCCACACTCAGGTACACAGGCGGATGCACGCAGAGGCTTACAGTGACACCAGGAAGCGTCCCCTATCTAGTGTCTGCGCTACGGCCGCCGGTACACCAAGAAAATCATCGCGAGTACGGCACCTCTTGCAGGACTGGCAGCAGCAGTTTATTCCACACGGGCCGCATGGCCTCCTCTGAAGCGCGGAGTTCCTAGAACTTGACAGCTTCCTGCAGTGGCTGTAAAGCAGGCGGAAGCGGCAAACAGACACACAGCATTTCAGCTAGTTGATCAGCACGAGGCCGACGGGATACGCGCTAAGCACGCCGCCGCCGCGAAACTCCCAGCGAGCCCTGCGGAGTGCGCAGCTCAGTAGGCACACTGAGCATCGAACTCCGTTGACTTCCGGCTGTCTCGGGGATCAGACCAGTGAATGTTTGGCGTTTCTGTATCTCCGGAGACAGGCGTATTATTCTCTGGAGGCGAGCTGTCCGCTGTTTTCTCAACATGGTAGCTAACCAGACCGCCTAACTCCTTGGAAAGCATCTCGCTACGCAAAACTACCGACACCCGCATCTCTTGAGGTACGTATCAGCAACGAAGAAACTGCTGCTTTGGTGGGAAGGTGAGGGCCTTTCTGCTTTCCTTATAGAATATCATGTGCGTGGTTGCTCTGGTGCTCGGATTGTTCCTCATCTCGTGCGATGCTCGTTGGCCTGCGTGTCCCTACCGAGGCGAAAGCCAAGCAGTGCTCCTCTGCTAGCTGGTCAGTAGGACCCAGGTTCACAACTGTTCACTTACCTTTTGTTGCGTCGGCTGGCAAATTGTCAGCTGTCCGTGTGTTCAGGTTGACCGTATCGCCCCGCGGCGTAAGGCGACAGGCAGCTGAGCTACCGTGGTTTGCTGGCTGGTCTAAGCTTTCACTTTTTTGTCGTTTTTTTTAGGTGGAAATTGGCTCTCTCTGCGTGACGTGGCCTCCATTTGTTCCAGGTTTTCCGTCTGGGCTTGAAATATATCTTTTCAGATCATCTGTTTTAGCAACCATGGAGTCATCTTCCCTGCTTGGGACGGGCAGATGGCGGCAGAAACCGAAGGGGGAAATGCTTTTATTCTGGACAGTTTCGGTCCTTTTCTATTTGGGAGTGTTAACGGAAGCGGCCCAGCATCGTTCCGTGGCTGGCCAGTTTCGAAGTGAAAAAAGCGTAGACAACCCTGAGCTCCAGGCGCGGGAAGCTATGGACTCGACTGAGCTCCCACGTACGCTCCAAGCGTTCCCCGGGCAAGGGTACGTCCCTTGGGCCTCTTTTGTCCCTTCGGCGAACTCTGCTAGCTGGCAGCAGTTTATTCCGACATACGTGAGGACAGCTGTTTTTCCAAATGACGTGGCTACGGAGACATTGGACAACCTGAGGTGGCAACAGAATGTAGCGGCTGCCCCGGTGGAGCTTCAAGCAGAAAACAATCAGTTGACCACACCAGACGGCCAGAGTGGGTTCAACCAGCCACAAGTTATCCCGACAAATGTGAGAACGGCGGTTCTTCCAAACGCCCCACACGGGCGTACGGCACCTGACTTCATACGGGAGCAGGCCTTTCCTTCTGTCCCGGCAGGGCTAGTGCAGAACCAGGCGCCGAACCAACGCGGTGGGACTGACTTCAGCTGGCAACAGTTTGTTCCACGCTTTGGAGGCACCGGGTCTGCCAGCAATGCGGTCTCGGGAACACGGCGGCTGACAGCCCCGCTTTCGAGCGACCTTCAGTCCGTGCGAACAAGTGGAAAGTTTCAAGAACGGCAACTAAAGCGAAGCTTGCCGCGGCGATTACAAGTGGACCCGAATGCCTTTTTCTCCTGGGGACAGCAGCCTCAGTCGCAGTTCTGGCCTCTACAGATCCCTCGTGCCTTGCCCTTCCCTCAGACGTCAACATTACTGCAGCAGCCCTCAGCTCCGTTTCCCATGATGATGCAGCCACAGCAGCTGCCGGGGATGCCGCAGGAGCTACAGCGCATGCAGCAGCAGGCATCCCAACTGCAAAAGCAGGTTAACGAGGAGGTGCAGCAAAAGCTCAGGTCTCAGCTCAACCAGCTTCACACATGGCGAACGCCCAACGGTGGGGTTGTGTACGGCCGATTCGGCTCGGCTACAGCGTCTGCCTCCTCAGCATCTTACTCCTCTTCACAGAGCAATGCACAGGGCACCCAGCAGCAGGAGAGTCAGCCTCCTCAAGAGTCAACGCTCCCTCCCCAGGCGCCTCCTCAGCAAGGCGAGGCACCACCTCTCGATATCGACGCTCTCATGCAGGATCTGCAGAAAGAGCAAAAGAAACCCGAAAACAAAACATCGGCGGACAGCACATCCGACCCTGGCTTGCCCGAGCTGCTGAACCCTGATCTCCTCACTGACTTTCCGACTGCGGAAGGAAGTCCACCCCAGCAGCGTCGTCTACTGGGGCTCATGGGCTACCAACACGATCAGGTCGCTAACAGCCAGTATCGGGATCGAATGGAGAGGCCTTATGGACAGGCAAGCGCAGGGTCTTCGCGGCGCGCGCTCCAGTACGGGTTCCCTTGGCCTCAGTTCGTCCCCAACTGGAGGCAGTTTGTCCCGCCCGCACCCGCTGGGTGGAGGCCAGGAGCCAGCGGGCCTTTGCAGTCTGAGCCAGTACCACTGGCCTTTGGACAGCAGACAGGCTGGAGAAATCCGGCAGCGCTGGATGAGCAGGAGCTGACACCGAAAGCCACGCCGGCCTCTCAGCCGGACTTGCGCCAGCAAGGTCCTGTTAGGCACCGAGCAGGCGGGAGTGCGACGACAGAAGCGTCGTCTTCCTCTATCAGCGGTGAACACTTGGATTTCAACAAGCTTCAACGTTTGCAGAATGAGCAGCTAGTCAGACTTCAGGAAGCACACGCCTTACAGCGACAGCAGCTGCACTCGGCCTTGTCAGCAGAGCTCAAAGAGTTGCATGAACAACAGAGAGAACAGCAGAAGGAGCTGCGCGAGAGGCATCAAGAACAACTCCGCGGTCAGCCAGAGCAAGATCCAGAACTTCTTCAACACGAGCGTGAGCAGTTGAACGCTTCGCAGCTGCTTCAACTCAAGAAACTTCAGGACCGGCAAGAGATATTGTTGAACCGCCTCCAGCTGGAGCAGATGGCCCAGATGAAGCAGCTGCTGCTTGATCAGCAGATTCAGCTAGAAAGACTCCAGCGACTTGAAACGCTGGAGAAGGCACTCCAAGCTCAAGAGCAGGAAACTGCCGAGAAGTTGAAGAAGCTGACTGGTCAGGATGCGAGCGACGTTAACGCCGAGAAAGATGTGGCGGACCACGGGGACCGAGATCACCAAGAGAAAACTGGCGGTCAACCCGGCGTCAAGGGAGTCGAGGAGCAAACTGACTCCGATACAGGAGAAGAACTCAGAAAAGAAGTCGAGGCTCGAGAAGACACCCCGGAAGAGCCGGAAACCTCAGGACTAGAAGGGGAGCAAACTGACACCAATACAGGAGAAGAACACAAAAAAGAAGTCGAGGCTAGAGAAGATACACCGGAGGAGCCGGAAACCTCAGGACTGGAAGAGACTCTTACCGGGCGGCCGCACGGGACGGGAAGCGCGTCTCCCTCCGACAGCCTGCAGTCTGAGGAGCACGATGAAGACGTGACTCCTGACCACGACGAAAGCACGGACGGGCATGAGTCCGACGGGGAAGAAACACGGGATAGTGGTGAGGCAGAGCAGGGGCACGAAGGGAAGTCGCAGAGTCAGAATGAACCCGATACGGATACCCAGGTCCCTGAAGAGAACGAACCGCACTAAAGACTCGTACACACCTCGCTGGTGAATCTGCGGCGGGCGATCGGCGGTCCGGAGTGTTGCGTAACTTTCTGGGAAGCACAGAGTGTGCAGGCTAACGCCAACTTGTAGTCTCTTTAGTATACATCCAGTATTTGCCTATTGAAGATGTTGCCTGTCGCGGTTTTTTTCGGTCCTGGGTCGCTCCTTGTGAAGTAGAGAAGTGCGTCGCGAAGAGGATAAAATGATCCGATCATAGAAACAGATGTGCCTTTCGCGAACACTCCAAAGGCACGCACCAAGATCTTCTGGGGCCGTGTGTATCCTATCTAGACTGGGTGCATCTGTTGCGCTGTGGTCCGTGTACTGTGGAACGTAATGGCGGTTGCTCGTGCGAGAACTCGGCTTGCTTCGAGCTTCGTCGCTTCCATTGACAGCACAGCGCTGTACGTCCTCGGTCTCAAAGCATAAATAGGTTCTTCAGCAGTCCGCCACGTGGTGCAAAATGACGAAAGGACGAATATCAACACTCACAGACGGCGCGCCGTTTCAGGGCTGTGCGGGGGACCCAAAGAGCGTTCCGCTGCGTCCTGGGCTTCAGTATGAATGCCAGTTAGAGCAAGGAGAGCCCGTAGGGGCGCTATGAGACTCGTGAGTCGTTGCGACTGCTCCCAGGCGTGGAACCGGAGATTCGGCACTGACACCATAAAGTCAGTGCTGGCATAATCCCCTCACACCGTTTTCTTGCTATGTGCTTTTAACCCAGTCATCTTCGGCCAATTCCGCTGTCCCTATGATGCTGGGACATCGGAATCACGAACTGTGCGCCTGTCCCGGCTGCTCAGAGAAAGCCCAAAGAAATAGGAGTTACTGCCACCATACTCGCTGTGCGCCCCGCAGGTGTCTCCAGCAGTGTTTCCGACTAAGCTAAGAGACAGGGCTTCGAGACATACACCGGCGTACACTCGGGAAGACGAAGTGAAAACCTAGCGAAGCTAGTCACCTTACTGAATCCCTGACAAGCTGCAAAAACCGGGAGTTCCTCCAACGGTGGTAGAGGAGCTCGTTTTTCTGTCTCTCTTCTCTGACTCTTCCGTCTTGCACCATGTTCGTCGCTTCACTTTCCTCTGGTTTCTCCTCCCACGTAATCCACGCCATAATGTCCTGATACACTTCAGCATCGGGCGGAACCGATTCTTCGCTGTTCTCAGTTAGATAAACGCCGCGAAGTAATTGCCACGGACTGGATAGCCAGCCCTCCTTGCAACTGAAGTCTACGACAAAACAGAAAGACACAATAAGAGACCGCTCCGGTCACCTCTGAAGCACTCGGGCTCGAGGCTACTTGAAACGCCTCAGCTCCAGGGGAGACGACAGGCCTGACAAACCGTGAATCGTCGCCAACAATCTCCTTTCAGAGTCACCTCGGGCAAGCCCGATAACATCTTATGAAATTCCGTAACTTCCTGGAGCCCCTTTCCCGTCTCTTCAACTCCCTAGCTGTACTTGCTCCCATCTGCCATACAAAAACGACTGAGAAGTCGAAGCAATCTCTCTACTTGCTGGGGCCTCCTATACTCAGAGTCCCCGGGAACACAACGCTTCAAAAAACAAGATGTGCCGTTGCCGACTCGAGACGTTTTTGTATGGCNNCTCGAGACACATGTTTGTATGCAGCGAATTCGTCGAGCAACCACCAGGGGAGCCTGAGGTGAAAATCGGTCGCTGGAAGTCCAAGGGGAGCAGGCTACTTGAGGCGAAAGATAGCTAGTAGTGGCCGGCACTGGAGGCACCTGCTACTCCCGACTGACTGAAAGCAACGACACCCAGATCGCATCCTTAAGATTCGGGAGCACCTGTGCTTCGGGTGTTTATTTCCAATCCCTGTTCAGCTGCTAACAGATCAGGAAATTACTTATCTTCTCTGGGGGACCAACGGCTCAACTCGCGCGCATACAACAGGGTGTCAGAAGAGCAACGATGAAAAACCATACTGTATTGTTTGCATTGAATATATGCTGTCCTTGCTGCCTTTCCTATATCAATCCTAGCACTAAAACGTTGTCTACACGACGGACAGCCTGACAGCTTCGCGCTCTAAACACTCACACAGAAACAAACTCTTGCTTACCGCGGAGCACCCCTTCGAGCCTCTGCCGGAAATCCGCTGATACCTGGCAGGTACAAAGGACAGAGGACAGGGAGAGAAGGCACAAAACAAGAAGACGCTCTGCTTATTCTAGAAATCCGAGAGCACGTCTTTCCCCTCTCACGGTGCCTCCTACACGCGTAAGGACTTCCCTCCTTCGACAAAGCGAGCATTACGCTGG
>NW_027153927.1:0-356 GCF_002600585.1 Cystoisospora suis
GGCGCACTTAGGCGCAGACAGAATGTATTCTCAGCTACGGCGCAGATACACATGGCCTGCCATGCGGGACGACATCGCCCGTTTGGTACAGGGATGTCTGTCTTGCGCACGTTGGAAGCCAGAGGATTACAGACAGCACCTGGTACCAGAGTTAAGTCCGGGGTTGCCAAAGCCAGGACTATTCCATACATGGGCAATTGATGCGTATGGGCCGCTCATCCGGACTAAAAACGGCAATTCCTATGTGTTAGTGATGATTGATCATTTCTCCAAGTGGCCCGAGATAGTTCCTCTCAGCAACATAACTGCCGAGGCGGTAGCCGCGGCCATCACGCATCGGTTAGTGTGCCAGTATG
>NW_027153927.1:475-928 GCF_002600585.1 Cystoisospora suis
AATTCGCTCGCGTGCTTGATCATGGAGAAGGGTGGGGACTCGGACCACTATTGTTCAGCAGTAGCATTCGCATATCGCACCAGCCCCCACCCGGCAACAGGCCACTCCCCGTACTACATTGTGTATAGTGTTGACCCGGTAATGCCTCTGGAGAGGCAAATGTAAGGCGAGACCAATGTGGGAATATTACATGTCGTCGACTTTGTGAAGTATCTGCAGAAACTCCGGAAGCAGATAGGCCAACGACTGAACGAGAGGATAAATTACAAAATGGTGGACAGGCAACCAAGCGGACTCCAGCCGGGAGACTTGGCGCTGGTTCTATTGACAGGACCAGACAGGGACAGAGGTTCATCAAAGCTGGCAGCCAGATACAGCCTGCCCCATCGAGTCCTAGCCTGGCATCCGGGTGGGTCTTTCTACGACGTGTTGGACTTGCAGACAGGCGTCACC
>NW_027153928.1:0-205 GCF_002600585.1 Cystoisospora suis
TGCATATACACTCCACTCAAACATGGACATGTAAATAGCGCTGCGAGTTTCGCTCGTACGGAGCTGAAACCTAGCGCAATCGACTCCCCTCGATCTCCTTCAACTTCCAGAGGTCGTGGGGGGTCCCCACGAGCTCCCTAGACTTCGTTAGTCTCCTGCACATGATGCCGGCGTTCTTCGGGCTTCTAAGAAAAGGACGTGCAGC
>NW_027153929.1:0-418 GCF_002600585.1 Cystoisospora suis
CAGCATCGAGGTCCCTGTGGCTGGCTGGACGGTATGCTGCACCCGACCCAAGTCACTTTGTTTCCATTTGTCAGTACATGTGGTCTCTTCGCCGGTCCTCGCCTGTGGGAGTTTGTGTTACTGTACCTTTTTGTTCGGCGGCGAGCTCTGAGGCAGTTTCGTCTAGGGCAGAGCAGCTGTCCCAAAACAATGAAGCACTGAACATCTAAGCACTTTTGGAAAGTCGCGACCCCCCGAAGACAGTATTTATTCGACTATGGCACAGTGGATCATGCGCTTCATACAGGGCGTGACGTGCCCTTCTATCTGCACATGGGTTCTGGTCGGAGCCAGCACAGACGCGCGCTAAGAAGAAACAGTGAAAGAAAGGTGACCAGTTTTACACACCACGCGGGAAAAGTGCACACAAGTCTGCAGA
>NW_027153929.1:425-36125 GCF_002600585.1 Cystoisospora suis
AGAAACTTCAGAAGACGTTCTTGACAAGCGCCGTCACCTTCCTTGAGGGCGCCATACTAAACCAGCATCTGCAAGAAGGGCAGTCGAGTGTAGACGTCCTGCCCGTTCCATCCAACAGTCATACAAAGTCGATTCTCGAGAATTCTCACGGTTGGGGACTCGGCCCTTTTGCGGGGCTTATCGTTTTACCCCTGTTGAACTGCTGTGTCACGCGAGTGGTTGCCCCGGAGCGTTCGCTGGTTCGGCGAAATTCCTTCCATCACCTCTATACTGGAAGTTAAGCTGGGTTTAGAGTCCACGTCCAGGTGTGAGGAAGCGACCCCCGTTAGGCTCCCTTAAGGCTCAGTCGTTGCTGCAGGCTGGGTAGAGGTGGCCTGTATTTGCCGGAGATCTATTCTTCGCTTTTTAGGGCTATGCCGGAAACGTTCTTCTTCATCTTGCTGACTTCGCGGCTGACTTGAAGCAACGTTGATGACTGACACGGCTGCACACTGGGGACGTACGGAGACTTTTATAACCTTCGCGGCTGATGCATCGAGTTGTGCGGCATCAAAAGTCGAAGTTGTCGTGGCTATACAATCGCGTGCAGAGCACTGGCTGCCTTTGGTGGACTGGGCAGGTGGACTGATCTTTTCATCAGCTATCTGTTTTTCAATATCGGTGATCTGTAGCCGCAAATCTTCTAATGTGTCATTCAGGGTTGTTAGGGTCATGCTCTTAGGCATCTCAAGTGCTCCCTCCTTGATTCTTTGCCCGACTGATAAAGTACGCTGCAGCGAACCACAGTCAGGAAGCCAGGGTGTAACAGAAACACACAACAGAGGTAAACCGCGACGGGCGTGACCCCACAATCAGATTGGCCTTCCGTCATCTCTCCTTATACCAAGCCGCCGCTGTGACTCGGGACTGTCTGCTTCGATTGTGTGGTGACTCTACCGCCACCTGCAACCAACTGTCTACAAACGCAACAACCTTCGAGCGGTATATGAGAAGACTATGGAATGCATTCGCACTACCTGACCACTGCGGACAACTGCTGCAAGCCCGTTTCTCACGACAATCCCTTCTGTGTAGAGATTGACCGTCTCGGCTGGTACGAAAAAAGAAACGACTAGGGCTGCAGTGCCGGCCCCACGCAAGGCCGTTCCGTCTGACCATCTCTCTGCACTCAAAGTGGGACAAGTGTTGGTATTTTCCGGATTTGAGGATGCGGTGTCATCTGGAGGCCCATGCTCTCTCGGGGTTGGAGATTCCAGGCATACCATTTTAACTGGTATGACATTGTCAATCTCTCTAGCAATTTCAAGCTCCTTCAAGTGTTTCTGCGAACCAACTGATGGGTGCATACGCTGCCGTGTTTACAGAAGAAATCAAGGTTCCTTTAAGTCTAAGTGACCTACACACAGAAATCATCCGCCATCATCAGGCACACTGTGTCTTAAGTATTGCGCGACGGTGGCTATGTGGTCACTCCTGGCTCCTTGAGCAGACTCACGTTGAAAAGATTCAAAGCTTCGTGCTTGTTTCCACTGAAAAAGGTCGCCTGCGCAAGAGACAGTAGCGGCGCCATGAGGGTCTCCTCGGGGAGTTTGTACCGTTCGCGAAGCTCTACCGCTTGGCGGTAGTCCTGTATGCAAGCGGTACATACACACACACACACACCTGCGTACACGCATACTGACAATACACATTCACAATAGCGTGTACCCCTGAAAAAGCCAGCACATGATCTTTTGCATGACTAAACAAAACAACTCCCAACAGTCCGTTTTGGGTACATGGCTCTCCACCACAGACACACAGAACGGGCGCGTGAAGAAAGACCGTCAACGTCTCCGTCTTTCCTCATGGACGGTGCAGCGACCCCACTAATCAGTTTGTGAAACTGCCATTTGAGGCAATATGCCAGAGGGGTGATCGTGGGTGCTGTTGTCAAACCTCGGCATACGCCGCGCACGCGCAATGTTTTTCCTCTCTTCCCCTTTTCCGTAGCCATTGCATCTTGAGCTGATGGGTTCTCGGCAAAAGCTTCTCGCCGTACTGCTTGTCTTGCAGGATCCGTAGTCATAGCTGGCCTACTTAAGCGGGTGTACACCGTTGTCTCAACCTCAGACAATCCACGGCTTGAGAAGTCCCGCAAGCATAGACCCTGTTATTAGGGTCCGCCCTCGGGTTGGGTGTTTATATGTGAGTTTTTCTTTCTAGTACGAGAAAAGAAAAGCATGTTTGTCGGTGAGACTTACCAGAGCAGCATCGTCATAACGTTCATTCATCAGCTGCATGTCAGCGAGTCGTACGTAAGCAAAAGAGAGATCAATGACATCCGTATGTAGCAGAGCTAGATCAGTTTCTGTCTCCTGTTTTGTTTCTCCCTTATTCTGCTGGTTTTTCCTTTCTGACTCGGTTGCGTCCCCTTTAGTCAGGAGCGCTTGAGGAGAAGAAGAAGCACTGCTTACAGAAGAGGATTCACCTAGCTTCATTGATAAACACTTTTTTGCCATTTCCAGCATTTCAAAAGCAAGTTCTTCATCCGAGACTTTCCCAGCTGCATCTCCCCGCGGAACTTCTTCTTCGCGTTGTGCAGGGGTCGGGGACTGTGACGGTGAGGCGGTGGAAGAGGACGACGATGAAGCTCCAGAGGCTAGAGATGAAGTAGAGATAGAAGGCGTAGTGGTTTCCCGAGCTGCATTTGCGGCAGAAGAATCGGCTTCTCCATCGGTAGTCTTCTTAGTGAACTGGAAAAGCTCAGCATTCTGCTCTTCCTTCGTGAGGAGGGTATCTCCAAACCACAGATAGTACGGACTCATATCTGAGTGGAAATCTTGTCCCCCGAGTTCGGCGACTCTGAAAATAAATGATGGAAGGGAGGCGTCACACGTACACTGGTTCTTATAGATGTCAAACAGAAAGTCATACTCCACTTCACAGAACGTCAGGAAAAGCAAGTCG
Source organism: Cystoisospora suis (assembly GCF_002600585.1). Classification (NCBI taxonomy): domain Eukaryota; phylum Apicomplexa; class Conoidasida; order Eucoccidiorida; family Sarcocystidae; genus Cystoisospora; species Cystoisospora suis. The sequence goes on from NW_027153929.1 coordinate 3,375, forward strand.
GACAGGCAGAGTTGCTACGTCACGCTCCAAATACACTGCGCTATTAGAGACGGCGCCTTACGAGATGACACACTCTTCATATACACACAGTTTCCAGAGCAGGTATCCTGGAACTGCGAAGTGTAAGTGAAGGCGAAACTGAAAGGCAAGAGAGAATGACTGTCAGTGTACACGATAAGCACTTCAAAACATTTGACGTCCGTCTCAAAAAAAGATAAAAATTCTCGCAATACTTTTCGATGAGGGGGAAAAAGCCGACATTGCGTTCAGCAAGGACTACGACCACTTCCAGAAGAAAATAACGAAAGGGACGAGGAGTGCGGAGTGCAACGGCTTACTTTCTCTCTACTGCACGGGAGAAATACTCGGCAGCCTTAGTCCATTCAGAGCGGCGAAAGAAACTCTTCCCCTCTTCTAGGAGGGTCTCTGCCCTCTTTCCTTCGAATTCTGTTCCACGCAACACCACATATGTTACTGAAATTTCTTCCTTGCAAGTAGGCTTGACGTAAAACATCGAAACACACGTCGCAACTGAAATCACCTCCCGAGCTCGGTGGCGCATCATGCCATAGCCGTGAAAAAGAGTACCTACACTCCAGTCTCATGCACCCTCTTCTCTCCCAGAGAAGCGCTTCCGGCTAAACCATATCTGTGGAAATGTGATAGCAGACGGATGTATGTGAAATTGTTCCCTAGTTGCAGGTCCTGAAACCGCCGGGGTTCCAACCAAATGCCGCTTGCAGAGAGGTGCTTAATTGTCAATCCCCGCACGGGAACTATTGTCTGGTGCTGAAAAGACATTCGCTTGGCCCCTCCCCTATGCTCCACCAGACGACTAACGGTCAGCAGGCAGTTCTCCAGAGCTGTTTGGACCGCATAGAAGAAAGGGGTGGTGACGTGAGATGACTGAGAGAGAAGACTGATTGAAAGAAGGGCGAAGATAGGAGAGACAATGCTGAAGCTGTCCCATCCCTCACCATTATCCTCATTCTCTCTAACGTCGTCGTCCCCCTCACTCTCGTCCTCAGCCTCGTCTTGGTCTGGCGTGCTCCTACTGGGACTTTCTGTACAGTCGTCCGCAGTCCCAGCTGCGTTTTCATCTGCACGCAGTTGACAAATCAGGCCGGGCTCATTCACTAAGCGTGAGTACACGTAGAATTGTACGAATGTGTCCGGCAACCCCGAGAGTGCCATGCTTCGGGCTGCATGCAGATGGCATTCGGTCATGAACGGTGCGTGCTCAGAAGAAAAAAAAGCAGAACAGACGCACTTCTTACAGACGCTGAATTCTCTTCGCCTTCCCCTGCCTCTGCAGCAGGGGCGGGGTCCGGATGGCCCGACGCCGTCATCTTGGTCGTTGTCCACTTCCCGAAATGGTACTTGAGCGACAGCGGTGTGCGCCGTTCTCCCAGCCTTGTGCTTCGACGCGAAGAATCTACACCGGCGGACGCCGAGGGACAAAGGCAGAGATGAAGAATCCCAGTCGCCAGAAGGGAATTGTTTGTTGGATTTCATGTCAACAGGACAGCAAGGTGTTTCCTTTGCTTCGACTTCGCGGTTACGCATGCAGGAGGGAAGCATTAAGGCCTCGATGCACACGGGGACAGATTGCGCGGAAGCTCTTAACAGAGAGCACACCCGACCGCGCGTCATTTCACACAAGCCGCAGGTCACTTTCGCTCTGGCACTCATTCAGCTCTAGATGCGGATGGCCTCCCCCAGAGTGCAGCTGTAGGAAGCGTAAGAGGCTCGGCTTATGCGTAAATGGACGCGAGCGCTTTTCTGCTCGCCTAGAACTGTCGCAGTCTGTTTGCACCTCAAGCACGGAAGAAACTCATCCAACAAAAGTGCGAATAAGCTGGGCTCACCGGCGTAGCACTCAGCAAAGCCCTGCACAGTGTGCAGCGGCCGCGCTGTGCAGCCTGTCCTACAACGACGGCGGCACCATCCGCCACGCGCCCTCACGAAGCGACATACCCGGCGAACGACAGGTTGTACCTGGTAGACAAACAGCGGTATGTCGTATGACCCAATAATAAGTCCGCCGTAAAATCACGAAGTGATAGGCTGAACAATCTAGATGTCAGTGTCCGGCACGGCCTGGCTGGAGGTGGGCCGGCCTAAAGACTTCGAACACTTCTTTCGCAGTACGTACACCCCGACGAAGGCGGAGGCCTGCTGTCACATGGTCGCGATTCCTGGTTTTTTTCCCTGCTGACACGTGATCAGCTCTTGGCCCGAGGTCTTGGGATAATGCCGTCTTTGTTCAGTGTGGCAAGGCTAGCCGCCACCGCGGCCCTCCTCCTTCACACCCGAAAATGCCACGCACAGAACGCTCCACCCCCCAACGGTGAGACCCAGGACTGTTCCGGGTGTCCTGACTGGTGAGTCCTTTCTGTTGCAGGTCCCGTGGGTGTAACTCCCGAGCAGCGGCTACAGCTAACCAGGCCCACGTTCCCCGTGCCGACTGCGATACAGCCGGTGCAGCCACATGTTGTTCCACCTGTTTCACCACCCGCTGCTCCTCCCCAGCCTGCAGTGCCCGAACCGGCCGCCACAGTGAGTCGGATCTCCAGAAAAGCGACACTAACGGTTCGCGACCAGGCCTTACGCAGCTAGCAGCACGCGAACCCCAAGGAGTCGTCTTCCCGACGACTACGCCGACAGCACCCGTTTTGCTATCCACCCCATTTGTGAGGGCCTTTTTTCGGACGTGCTGAAGTGCCTGCTTGCAGTCGGAACTCATCATCTGCAGCTTTTGCCGCCCTGGATTCAGCAGCTCGCTAAGCAAACTGCAGGAATGATTGCGTTTCTGTCCTCAATTGGTAAAAAACTGATCTACCCTGATGGTGTAAGTGCCCTGCTGTCTCACTATCCCGGATGTGTTTAGGAATACCCAACTTACCCGGAATTGAGCACTGTTCGTAACCTCGAGAGGAAACCACGTCCGCACACTCCACTAGCATACCGCCATGCAGGCGAAAAGGCACCTGTACGCCGCGAAGTAATGCTCTGCGTACAAAACAGTATGTCTGGAGTTTCGCGTTTGGTGTGCAAGACGAAACTTTTTCACCGCGCTGCAGCCATGGAGGATGTACAGCACATCTTTGACAATGGTAATCACTTCTTTTTAAGGGGCTGAAGCTACTTAACAGTCATGACAGGAATGGAAATATCGAAGCTCAATACCCGACTGCTCTCCGGAGGGAGGTGAGCCGCCGACGCGTCGACGTTTCAGGAAGGATGAAGGCTACGTCCCCCGCAGGAGAGCAGATAAAGCTCTTGCACGCCTGAAGACATTGGTTGCCAGACCCTACGCAAAGAAGATGATGAAAGCCCTGGGTACAGCTAACAATTTTGTAGCGTGCTAGGGCAGCGTTGGATGCCTGGGCACTTCAGGAACCCCGATGGCAGCGCTGTGAGCGTAACGGCATTTGTGATCACCCGAAGTGCGTTGAGCTCAGCCGGTGCTGTGCTTAGCTTTCTGATGAAGCGCTCGTCCACTCCAGACAGGTACGGACGCGGCCGAGCAACGTCAAAGCGGTTGACGAGACAGGCGACACAGGCAGCGATGGTTGGCCGGTTCTATTCTCACTCTCGTGTCTGACTTGCCAGTCGCAACGGATATTGCGGACACTGCATCAGGGGGCTTCGGCCACGTGAACGGTAAAGACTGTTAGCAATGCGGGCGCAGTCTACATGGCTTTTACTTCTGTACAGTTGTTCTTCCAAGGCCATCAAGAGTGCGTCGCGCAGACCGCGCAATGAAGGAGCTTCAGCAAGGCATGGTATGAAAGACTACCTCCCAAGCAACCCCAAACCTGTCTCAAGTAGCGCCCTGCTGATAGGCCCCCGGTGACATCACCGGCACTACCCCGGCCGAGGGTGTCGAGTAGAGACGTTCGCTTGGCCGATGAACAACTGCTCAATGGAGGAGCCCATTCCAACAGGCAACTAGCTGGGGAAATTCGCTAGCCGCTGCCCGTATGGGGAACCGTGTTCCATTTTGGAAAGCAACATGTGGTCCACCAAACATCTGCGATCCCGCTGTACTGAGGAGAGCCGCGGCTCTACCAGAGGAACCCGGGCTACAGTTGCACTCGGATGGTCGAGCAGTGCTCGTGGCTGTTTGGGCTTGCCTGTGTGCTGGTTCTGATAACAGTACCGATATAGGAAACGGAGGCGATCGCTCTGCGAGCCTGCCGGATCGACTTGCGAGTGTTACCTGCCGCAGTCTTGTGTGACCACTTGGGTATTCCGACGCCACCCTCCGACCCAGTGGCGTGCCAGGTCAGCTTCCTTCCTGAACTCCAGCTGAGTTCCTCTCCGTAGGGTACAGCATTCCTAAGTGCGTCCCGCGGACAGAAGCGAATTTGTCTGCACCGTCTTACGTCGACCAGAAGGGAGACACCACTCAATCATTTCCTGGGCTCCCCGGCTGCGCTATTCCGGCGTTGGCTCCCAGGACTCGCATGGAGAGAAGCAGAGGTTGGCAATCTTACTCCCTTCAGGAGTACAAGAGGCCTACATTCGAAGGCCACGATATTGCTTCACAAAACAAGAGCAGCTTCAATTGTGAGCGGGTCCCGGCAGGTTTCTGCTTACTATGCGGCGTCCACCCACCACGCCACATGCTGCAAGACAGACCGGAGGCTCCTGGACTNNAGTCCAGGAGCCTCCGGTCTGTCAGGTACGCACAGATATCCCCCATTCGCACGATCCATACGGTAACAGCAGCATTACAAACTTGCTTGTGTCTGGTGGGTTTGAAGAGATGGGGAAAACGGTGTGCTGCTGCTGCGGCATGAAGAGCCATGAAGAGCCCACCCAGCGCACAGTTGCTGACCACTCACATGCAGCGGTGTCGGCGAGGGGAAAGGGGAGAACAACAGCGCCGAACGGATACGATGCTCTGCTTGTGCCAGTAGTGCCTTTTCAGCTCTCTTGTTCGCTGCGGAGAGGACATTTAGAGGAGAGGATTGTAGCCGTCCAAGGTACTGCGGCGTCTGCAGTGCCTTGTGGCGTTGGTGTCTGTTCCGTGTCGGGTGTTTGGTCTCCAACAGCGACAACCGCTCGGCAAGCGCTGTTTCTCTCTTTAGTCTGCTCTACGGGACCGACTTTTTGCAGGACTCCTTCCTGTTCCATCAGGCGCGGCTTGCTCCGACCTGATTTTTGCGTGCCTTTGTTGAGTAGCCTCGATATTGGCGCTACCCAGTCCCCGTTGGCGCGCGGGCGTGGCATGTAGTTGTTCCGTTGTGTAAATCGCTGAGCTGTCAATATCAGTCCTTGTCTAAGTAGCCTTTGACTTCTTTGGCGGGTCGTGAAGATTGCGTGCCTTTATCTGGCGCCTTGTCCGTGGTTATGTGCACCTCTCCGCTGTGTGCCAGCAAACATGATGGGCCGAGTCTTTTTTGGAACTAGAGAATCGCAGCACCTTATCGAAGACGAACTCGTCTCTTCGGGCTCGTCAGCCAGCCCTTCTACAGTGGCCAGTCAGGATAGCCGCAGCATTTCTCCCACACTGGACAATGCTCACTGCCGTAGTCCGATGTTGAAGCACCCTTTCATGGAAGAAACTCGTCGTCTGCTTCTTCCTAAGTCATTGCCTGAAGAGGAGCCATTGAGCAGTGCGCTCGGGGCTCTAGGCCTTTCCTGTCAAGATTCTGACGCGCCGTCTCAGGCGTCCTTGTTTCCACAAGCAAATAAATGTCATCTCTCAAGGCGTCCTCCGCACTGCTCGCTTTCAGATGTCTCGGCAGTCCAGGATGCCTACACGCATTGCTGCTCACAGCCTACAACAGCCTTGAGACACCCCACTGCTGCAGCTTCACGTGTGCGCAGCTCGTCTTTCTCTGGTAGTTCAGACGCTGCTGCTCCCCCTCCTCGTCCGTCGCCTGTCAACAAAGGGCCTTGGCTGCCGTCCGGTAGTCACCGCACTGCCCGCCTCGCGACTACAACCAGCATCAGCACTCCAAACACAACAGAGTGCTTTTTCTCTTGCGAACCGGATACAAGTCGAGATATAAGCCTCTCTGGAGGTTCCCGGGCTTTACCGCGGAAGAGAATAAAGAGAACTTCAGCCGGAGATTCCAGAACTTCTTACGCGAGACCCAGCAATGATACAGAGAGAGAAGCTCTGTCGGCGACGGGCGGTGCCGATGTGAGCCACACACAAGTGGCACCCAATACTCCTTCTAAGGAAGTGCCGGGAGACCCTGGAGAAGACAAGTCCCGACAAATTGTCAAGAAGAAACGAAGGATTGGAGGTTTCATTGGTCTCTTGCTTTCCTTGTTCGAAAGGGATGATCAAGGGCTGGCCGACTCCTGCCTTCAGAACAAGAGTGGACACATCTCCAGCACGCATCCGTGTCAGCCTTATCCATCACAGTCTTCGCCTGCTCAATCAACTGCTTGCCCCTCCGCTTGCACGGCTTCTACTGCTCCTCTACCGCCCATACTGCGCTCAGGTGTGGAAGGGAGAAACATATTTCGGTCTCACTCTGTAGGTTCAGCATCCATACGTCGGACTCCACGTCCTGCCAACACTGCCGAGCCCCTTGCCATCCCACCCGTACCCCGTGGCCCCCCTCAATCTGCTAGTATCCCTCCCGTTGAGGAAAGGATAGGGTGGTGTCAGAGTTATCCGCCTCTAGTTGGGCACAACAGGAGGACGTCATCTCCTCTGTGCGTGGTCCCTGCTGCGTCGGGTTCCCCGTTGGTGTTCCCGTCTCCCTGCCTCTCGGGATACTCTCGCCTCGCCCAGTTTGCAGACGCATCTCAGCGTCTTCTGAGACTAGCGTGGAGTGGCTGTTGTGTAACGGTGCTTGTGTGGTTACTTCTTCATCTCGCTATTTCGTTGTACCGCGATATAAAACAAGGCGAAGAACAAAGACAACTTCAAAATGCTGCAGAAGCTGCTCACTGTCGTCAGCAACATCGGGACAATGGTTGTGATACACTAGATCCTCTTCCCCCGTATCTACAACAACCTTGCACGGATTGGAAGGCGTGTCTTATGCGCCAACCTGACAGTCACGGAGAGAGAACGAAAGTCGTCGCGGCGGTTGTGGGAGATGTCTTGAATGTCTTCTTCCAGCGCCTTGAATGGTAAGGAACAGAACACACCGTGTTGCTAGTCTCTGCATGAATCTCTACGGTGTATGGGGTACATCCGAGGGAATTCGGGCTGAGTGTTCCTCTTCGGAGAAGCGCGGTGCCTCCTGTTCCGAAGGCTTTCGGAACGGGTGACATACGCTCAGGGGGGGGGGAAGTAGAGTCGGCCTCTTGGGCAGAGACGACACAGCCTGACTGTGCAAGCCGTGTTCGCCTACACGCGTTCTGGAAAGCAGACATCCAGTTCCCTCGTTTTTCTGAACGTTCCTTTCTTTTCAGGCGGACAATCGCATGTCTCGCTCTTCTTCTTATTGCTATAATGTACGCGTCGACTTTCCTAGCCCAGCCATTACCTCCACCCTTGATTCCTCCTGCTTCCTCACGGTCCTCACCTTCAGATTTCTCTCACCAGGGTCTCCGAGCGCCTCATTGTGGATTAGCGATGCCTTCGCCGGTGGTACAAACAAAGGTAGAGACTGGGCAACTGCAGGTTTCATCGGAGGGGCGTTATGCGAAGGCTCCACCTCCTAGAGGTACGTAGTGTAGACATATAGAGAAACGGAAACGATTAGAAGACAAAGAGATAGAGATAACAACATACAGGACTGAACGGTAAGGGCTAACGCTTTCGTCTCTGGTCAGTAACACCGTTTCCTTGCAAAGAAAAATCGGACAAATCGTGGGTATGGGGAAGTTTTTCCTGAACGGCTGGCAGTTCTGACGGATGGTGGGCGTTCAGAGAGCGGCCAGTGTCAACTGCGTGGGATTCCGAAAGTTGCAGTGACGCAGGAAGTGTCTCCTCGTTGCTGCGTTCTGGACTGAGATGTTGAAAGTGGTTGTGACGCAGAAAAATTGTTCCTCAGCAATGCGAGTTAACGTGGTGCCTCTTATCCCAGAGACTCCCCTTGTCCAATGCAGTTCACGGAAGAGTATCCATATAGTCGGGTGGTGCCACTCAGAGAGGATCACTGTGTCGAACTGTCTTCCGTCGACCCGAAGACGAAGTGCTGCTCTCTCCCGCATTACACGTGTTCTTTCCGAGGTTGCTGGTCCGTGGCTACGGTGGACTACGAGACGACGCTAGGCAACACCCAAACAGCTTGTGGAACGCCAGGGATAGGTCGGGCGTACGACGCGGTGGCATTGGCCGGACTATGAAAGCTTAGGTGTCACAGCGAAAACAGCTTGCATCGTGGACTCATCAAAGACTTCTCTAGAAACGTAGCGAAGGACACTGCAGAAACTTCGGTACAGCTCCCATTACAGATCGAGTTCCGGTGTTGCCCGAGCAACATTGGCGAAGGAGAAAATTTCTGGACCATTTTACCGGGCTAGTATTTGCGGCTGAGGGTGTACTGCCTGCTGCTGCGCCGGAGTCTTCAGTGGTGCAGACCGCTACAGTCCGATCCGTTCTGAATATGGTCAGTGCATGAATACTTCGACCGCAGAGTGCAAGCTCGGAAACAGCGCCTGAACTCTCCGGTCATCCAAGTGTTCCAAGACCCGAGAACGATCTCTGATATCTGTGGCTGCCTCTAGAGTGTACGCTTCGGCGCTCCCGTGAGTGCTGTGCGTTTGTTGCACTGCTTATATCGAGGTGGAGTAGTTCACTTCTGCTCAGCGGTCCCGCCGATCCTGGACTTTCTTCGGTGCCGCACGGGGGCCTCGTGCTACTGGTTGACAAACGCGCACATTTCACGTCTACCGGGCAGGTATCGCGTCTTCTGTCGACCGGAATTCGGGCTAGACAGCACCAGACCGGGACAGTCACAGTGCCGAGCTCTTGCTGGCAATCCCAGAAATACTTTCGACTGCTGGTTCCAGCGCTACTGTAACAATACCTGAGCAACCAGGTCACGTCCTGTGCCAAGAAAAAAAGTTCCCGAAGTGTCGGCGACTGCCTGTCAGCGACTTTTGACTGCTCAGCGAATGCGGCCACCTCGACGAAAAAAGAACAAGCATCACTCGTTGTACTGACCCGTTCTAAATGTGACGCAGCATAGTTTACCTTCGGTTTCGGAGTAGTCTGCCCGAGCAGGGAAAAAGGTTCCCCGGCACCCCAAGCGTCCCTACTCGGGAAGGCCGCTTAACGCTAACATAGGAATCTCATACGCGGGGTCTGGGGGGACGGTGCCTTCGCCTTGCCCCTTTCGCCAGCGATGGCTCTTACGAGGAAAAAGGAAAACAGTTCGGACCCGGGAGCTGGCGGCAGACTGTTACATGGAACGTGACACTACTTCACCACGTGGTTCCGACCACGACGTGACACGCTGGGTGTCTCTGTCGAGAATGAAGTGGACACAGCACAGGCTAATTCTTTTGGAGAGCGGATACAATTCGGGGCTGCGGGCAAGCTGCTGGGACGCTCTGTGAAGCGCACGGACACGCGGCGCTGCAACCCGGACCACAATCCAGGCGTTGGGTTGTGCCGCGCTTGCGCGAGAGTACTCCTTACAGCTCCCAACCTAGGCCCGAGCAACGCTTTGGCTGCACCTCTGCGCCCCTTCTGTTGAAATCACTTCGCCTGGCGCGTTCATATACCCCGAAACTACCCTATGCATTACCTTTGCCTTCCTCAGGGAGGTGCAGCAGGCTCTACTGTTGCGATTACTTGTAAGTCTGAAACGCCGACGGAATCTGTGGTCTTCCAGCAGGAAAGCTCTGTGGGGGACGCACGCTTCGGGTTTCTAGAGGGTGAGACTTTGAAGGCCTCACACACACACACACTTCACCCATAGAACTCCACTACTTCATTAGGGGGTATTAGCCACATTGCCCTCCCATTTCTAGCGTCGGTTGCCTGATCCCTCACCAGCCAACCTGCCATTCTGAACTAATGGCGCCAACGGTGACGAAGTCCGAGAGCCGAGTAAGGACGAAGATGCTGCTCCATCCGGTGCAATAAACTCGCGGCCAGATGCACTAAAAAATTGCTACCCCAGTAAAAGTGTTCTCTGGTCTTTGTCGCTGTGTCACACCTTCACCTGGTCCTTCAAGTCTGGATCAGACCCAGCTTCCGCGCTTCAGGGGGCTGCAGTCACGGAGTCCGCTGCATGTGCATACGGTCGGCAAGACATGGCACACGAAGAATCTCCCAGGCGGTATCTCCCAGTCTGTGACAAACCTCCTTCACTTTGGGTTGCCGTAGACTTTTCCCAAGGATCTAAAAAGCTTCTGCTCTGAAATGTTCAAGTTCGTCCACGTTTTCGCTACATGTTCACTCTCACGTCTCTTCTCCCTCTGGCTCCCTTGTACGGGAATCTCCCATCTCTTCCCATGCGCCACAGCTACATGGGCCTGTCAAGCTGCCTCATTCCTCGCCATGTTTCCTGTTTTTGCTAGTGAACCTATATGGTTCGCCGAAGTCTGCTGTGCTGAACACGTACTGCGTCGGCCAGGTAGGCATGCTGCATAAAGGAGTATTTTTTAGTGGGGCTTTCTTACGGCTGTATCGACGCCGGTCGTCCCCGGTCGCTCGCCCCTGCGACAACTCCTCAGGGGACCGTAGTCTCTCTGCTAGACCTCACTTCAAGCTGTAGCCTGTTTTACGTGTCTGTCCGTCTCCCGCCTGCCCTCTTCGACTCCTGTCGCCAAGAGGCTCAGCAGGACGCGTCCGCGGCTGCTCTGCCCCCGGGCACTTGTCTCCCAAGGCATTCGTGTGACTTCCCGCTCACACGTGTCCGCTTTGCTTGCCGACGGTTCAGTACCCTCACACTTGCGCCGATGCCGTTGGCCAGCCTGTCCCTTACCGTCGTGGTGTACTCACCCGCCCTGCAGCAGCATCCGAGGCAATCAGCGGTATTTCAGATGTGGTTCGTTTTAGGGGCAGCGTCATTCGTGTTCTCCGGCCAGTTCGTCTTCTAATAGCTGGTTATCTGACTCCTCAGGCAATAGGTGACCACAGTAACCTGCCCGCTACTTCCTTTCACGTGCGCCTTGTCGTGTGTCGTGCCCCGCCTCGCGACGTTCTAGCGGAGAGTTTTGTCAGCTACGCTTTTTTCGCTTCTGCAGCAAGATGTTCTTGTTGGTGTCCGACCTTGGACGCCCCGTGTTCTCTCCTAGTTCCTTTCGCTGCTGGTATGCGCCATGGTTACGTTTTCCTTTTCTCGCGTGCTTGACATTGGTCACGGTCTCTCGGTTTGATATTTTTCTCGTCCTTCCTTAGCTTTGTCATTTCCTCTTTGTCTGCGTGTGACCTACCTTCAGGGACTCCAGTCACTAGCCGCAGTATGCAGGGCTTCTGCTTTGTATTCTCCGGAGACTCTTTCGCCGGTCTTCCTTTCCCCTCTCTCCATCAGTGTTTTCAAGCCTCTCTGCGGTAAAGTGAAATCGGTGGCTGTCCGGCCGTCCAGATGTATTCCCTCATGTTTTCTTCTGCACCGCGCGGCTTCGGCTTCTCTGTGCTTGTGTGCTACACTAGTCACAGGTCAGGATCTCTACATTCATTGCAGCGCCGGCTTCAATCACATCCAAATACTCACTTCGCTCTTCCCTCTCTTCTATCACTGCGTCTGGCAAAAGAGAATAGAGGAATAGAAAGGACGTAGCTTGCCGGGCGGAGCTCTCGTCCAGCATTTCTATACGGGGCGCGGTGTTATCCGCTGTCCTCGACAAAACGGCGCTACGCCTGGGCAACTGAGTTGGCCGCGTGCAGGCGACTGGGTAACGACGAAGAACCCACGAAGCTGAACAGTACGTCACCTCTTGAGAAGAGAGGAACCTGTGTTCATCACAATGTGCGAGCTATCTGCACACCCAGGACGTGAAGAACGGCCACGGATCGCGTTTCCTTGTAAGTGTTTGTTTCCTTCCACAGTTACCGTGGCTTGGCGGCACGCAGCACTGCTCTTTAAGCTTAATGCCCCTCCTCTCAGCTGAACTGGCGCGGCCCCTCGTGGTGTGCAGACAATGCAGCTAGGACATTCCGTTTTTTGAAACCTCTCTGACCCGCTTGCTGCAGTCGTTGTTTCGTTAAACGGTCGCTCGCTTGAAACCACACGGATCCCTGTTACTGTTTAAGTCTTCGTCGTCTACTCCAAACCCAGCTCTTCGGTGCCACAAATCGATGAGGAACGGGAGCCAATGGTGGTAGCCCGAGGACGTGTAAAAACACCCAATGATACATCTCGTGCTCTGCCTAGGGCCTTTCCATTATGGCAGACTGCGCCACTCCTTCAAGCTGTTGTGGGTCCAACGATGACGTTACCCAGTCTCTGTTGTTTGAAGGCATCGCCGTGGTCTCCCTTCCTCCGGATCTTCTCCGTTCTCCTCTCGTGGCGGGTGCTGAGAACCCCCAACTTCTACCAAGAAGTAGGACCCATATAAGTTACGACTCTCTTCTTCACTCTCCGGGGTCCTCAGCGCCTGCCGTGTCCCACCCTGTTGCATATGAGAAGACCGGGTCTGGTGTTTCTTCACACAAAGAAGGTCTTTCTCGATGCCATCTGGAGAGCGGCGTTCCTGTCCCGTCTTCCGTTACTAATCGAGAAACGACGCGTCAGATTGCATTGTCACTGTCAAAGGTGACTTGCCAGAATCCCTCTGCCCTCTCCAGTTCGCCTCCGGATCACTGTCGCGACTCTCCTCTCCGGGCACACGAGAATCTGCACGAAATCTCTTCTGACACTTTTGACGAGGTAACGTTATCGCGTGGGAGAAATGACTTCGCTCCTTTCACAAGCCAAGGACGTGGCCCAGGAGACAGCATACTTTCTAGTTGCTTTTCCCTCTTTCATCCGACTCCTCCTCTTTCTGTAGATGATGAGATGCTCTTATTTCAGTTTCTATCCTCCAACCGCTTTCACCGGCGGCGGTGGCGCCGGGGCTTTCTTTTCAGCTCTGTCGATATCAGAGAAATCTTCACCTGGAGACAGGAGGATGTCCCCACACTCTCCTCCTGTCCTGTGGCTCACGCCATTCCGAATACAAGAGAAAATGGGTTTTCAGATAGCAAGTGTCAGTCCGCTCCTCAGGACGCCGTTTCAGGAAAGTACTCATCACTCTTTCCTCCATCTTCTATACCCTCTCCAGCAGACGGATTGCTATTCAGAGAGTCTGTTGAGGGGGGGAGACGTGCGTCGTCTGATTCGGAGGCATCTTCATCTTCTGGTCTCCCTTCACTGTGGAACCATCGCGGCTCAAAACTAGAGTGTTCTGACGGCTCACTTTCCATGTCTTTTTCATCTACTGCAGTCGTAACAGGAACCATCCCTGCGGCCATTCGTGAAACGCAGGTGAAATCAGAAGTGCCCTGGAAGCTTCCCGTCAGTCACCCTTTGCGACAAGCACCGCAAACCCCATGTAGTCACAACGTGCGTACTGATCCGTTTTTAGGATGGAGTAAAAGACAGCCTAGGAATGATAGGCTGACCAGAATTCAGCGGAGGGCCGTAGCCGACATTCAGGAGCTTATGCGTCACGCTGCGGACTTCCGGAATCTTCATTTTTTCGGTTTAAGCTTTATATTCCGGTTGCTCTGTAGTCTGGGACTGCAAACATTTGCTCGGAAAATTGCTGAGAAAGATGGATTCTCTTCTGAACTTGCGCTTGAACTTCTGAAGGTCACAGGGCTGTCTGCGGGACGGGAGAGGAGTCAAGAAGAACGTAGCAAGGAGGCGATACGGGTATTACGAGAGATAAGACGTCCGAAAGACGAGGAAAGTGGGGAGGAAAAACAAGAGGAGACCAAAGGGAAGAGCAGCGTGGCAAATCCTCCACACTCCGAGAAAGATCTCTGTCCAGTCTTTGCTTTTCCAGTCCCTAGCTTTCCGCCTACTTCATCTCCTAATTACCCTTCATCTCTCTTTCCTTGTGGCTCTACGCCGCTTCTTGTCTCGCGTATGATGAACGTACAGTACCACTCGTTGCCTCTCGCGTCTCCCTCCGACTGGCTCTGCATGGAGGACCTCCTGCATCAGTGCAGTTCTGCAGACGAGCCTGCGCTGGAGCCTGTTTTTATTCTTCTCATCCCCAAAAGTCTCAAATATGCCTGTCGGCATGACGACCGCAGTAGGTACGTCACGAGCAACACATGAAAGAAGTTGGTGCCAGTTTCCCATTTCTGTATATTCTTCCAACGGTCTACGACCGTACAATTTGAGGTGTTACCTGTACACGCCTTCATGCGTATGTCGCTCTGCAGCCATCGTCTATTGAATGGAGCACCGTTAGCGGGAGATGCGTCACGGCAGGTTAGTGCTTGGGTACGCCTCGACATGCGGCAAGTCGTAGACACCTGGTTACTTATGTATGTGCACTACCCAAGGTCACGTTACATCCCTCGTAATGTGTCGTCCTCCCCCAAGAGACTTGCTCTGTCGTGCGTTGCTGCAAGCCCATCTCGGTACTATCTTTCCCGATGCAACGGCGGTTGCCGGGGTGCTCACCGGGAGTCTGCCTAATGTTTAGTATCTTCCACTTTCCCTGTTCTGCAGACACGGTGTGGCCGTGAAGGAGTCGGAGGCGGTCCTGGTTGTCTGTCCTCTTCTTAGAGACGCCGTACAGCTGGCTCACAAGCAAGGCCGGGCGGCGTCACAGCCATCTTCGTGTGAGGAATCGTTATCATACACTTTCGTACAAGCTAAAACTCCAACCTGTTCGCCGTCAGCACGTTTTCCCCACTCTTCTTCCATTCCTTCCTCTCCTTGTCCTTCACTATTCCGTGCCTCTCCGTTCATCCAAGGGGACGCCCAGTATATTTCTTTGGAGGGATGGAGGCAAAGTTATGCAGTCCATTCTGCTCGCTCACTGTTAATTGTATGTTTCAAGGCGCGTAGGGATTTCTTCTTGCACGCAGCGTACCGCTCTTCAGTTTCTCCATTTGTCTCTAATATTTCTACCTCTTCAACGTCCGACGCTGTCCCTCTCCTTCCTTCTTTGTCAACTCTCGTGACCGACTGTAGTACCCCCCGTGTCCCCACTGAAGCGCTTTCGGATGCATCTTCAGTGCCTGTATGTCACCAGCAGATGTTTGCTTCATCTCAGGGTGAGAAAGCTTCTTCTCTCCGTCCCGACACTTTGCTTTTTCGAAAGGGGGAAAACTCTGTCCCTTCTCAAAGAACGCCTGCAGCCAGTACGTCGTCTTGCGACAGCCGCACCCCGTTTAACGAAGTACGTGTCCCCGGTGGAGTCCCGGGGGCATGTACCTCCGAGACTTCTTGGCCCGCAGTGAAGACCTCATCTGCCCCAGGGAGCTTCTCATTTCCTTCCATCAAAGCCGTGTCATCCTCAGTCAGTGTGAGCTCTTCTCGAGTGATGGAAGACGAGGTGAGTTCGTCGGCTTCTCGTGGTATCTCACCAAATGCACACTCTCGCACAGGCGAAGTAGAAGACTTCATACGGCCTCCAGAGATAGGTGTCTTACGCTTTGTTGTTCCGTTTGCTGAAGAGCACCGCCAGGAAGAACGTTTGCGCACCCGGGCGGTCCAGAACTTCTTCCCCCCCTCCCAAGACCCTTCCTCAGTAAGGAGGCCTGTGACTCCTACTGCGGGGTTACCTCCAGTCCCTTCTCCTTCACGACTTGTACCTGGCGCGGTGGGAAATTCAGTGTCATTTACGGGGAGAGAAGAAAGTTTTGTAGATGTAGGAGAAGGGACAGGAGCACATGCCTCGCTCGTTTCGCCAGGAGGACAGAGCTCGGCTTTTCTGGATTCGCCAGTTCCGCGAGAAGGGAGAGGGGCCCAGCTGTTTTTCGAGAGGCGGACAGAAGGAGTTTCGGAGATGGAGAGAGCAGCTCAAGCTGTATGGGCCCGTGCACCGCTTTGCGAGGATTGCAGTTGGATGTGGGTGCAGGTCCCGGCGGGAGCGAAGAAAAGAAGAGATCCAGAGTTGGAGAAAAAAAGCAGAGGGACAGCGAAAGGGCAGGAGCAGATGACAGCTGCAGGAGAACAAATTCAGTCTCTTCGAACCAGGTGGCAGAGACACGGAGTGGAAGAAGGAAATAAGAGGAGGACGTCGAGGCGCAGATACGGGGTCCTGAACGGGGTGGAAGTTGAAGTGGGCAGGACACCATACAGGACAAAGAAGTCCGGGAAAAGAGTGGTAGAAGACGAGGAAAGAGAGGAGAAAAGCGGCGCTGATATGCATAACCGAGGCCGAGTGTTCAACACCGAGGGCCGAAAAGAGAAAATGGTGACAAGAAAAAGGCAGAGAGAGCAGCAGGGCACAGGGGTAACGAAAGAATCTGCTCTTGTCTCAGCCAAGAGTGTAGCCGCGAGTGGGAAACAGCGCAGGAATCTCTTATCGACTAGCATCACAACGATAACTGGAAGGTTGTCTCAGACAGAACGGTGCAAAGCAGAGGATTTCGTGTGTGTGACGAGGAACAAAAGAAGGGGGAAGACACCAGCGGTTTCAGATATCTGTGGATGCGGAGATATTCAAAACTCCTATGTCACCTTGCCTCCTTTGCTTTCTCGTGACCCTTCAATTTCTTCTTCGGGAGGCAGACACACGACACGAGAACGTTGTTCGGTTTTCTCTCCCACGCAATCTCCTTCACGTAAGAGGATTACCTCGGATTCCCAGCAGATCACATGCTCACTCGCAGGAAGGAACTGTGCATTGTCTCTGGAAGTCAAGGAAAGTGAGCTTAGCAGTTTCGAAGAATTTCTTCCTCATCCGAAGAAGCATGGAGCTCAGCGTGCATCTCGAGAAGCAGCTGGAATGAAGGAGCAGCCGGTGAAGGATGCTTTCGCATCCGGCAGTGTTGGGTCGCTTCCCAACGCAGGAAGTTGCCC
The DNA here is from genome assembly GCF_002600585.1 of Cystoisospora suis. Lineage (NCBI taxonomy): Eukaryota > Apicomplexa > Conoidasida > Eucoccidiorida > Sarcocystidae > Cystoisospora > Cystoisospora suis. The sequence continues at coordinate 20,225 of NW_027153929.1, forward strand.
CCAGTCAACTTTTCGTATGCCGTCAAATGTGTCTGCGGCCGAAGGATACGTTTTGGCTCTTGTAGCCATGAGTCGCTGCATGCTTGTCGAGAAGAGGAAGAAGAAGCAGACCGTAGTAAAGATGTTGACAATCGCAGACCGAGTGCCGAGAGAGGAAGGGGAATGGAGGCGTGGCCAACTTGACCGGCCTTCTCCTGCCAACAACTACGTCGTCGTACTGACTCTGGGCGGGATGAGGAGGACAGAAGAAAAGAGGACAGATGTTTATGAAGAAAAAGAGTGTACTCACACCAAGGGTCGACGAGGTCAATCTGATCAAAGACTGATCGGAGAAGAGAACAGTCGAAACGAGGAAGCTTTACAAAGAGAGGCACAACCAGGGATCAGCACAGAACTCCGGCGAGAAAGAGAAACGTTGACGGCGAGGCCAGGGAGAAAAGAGGGGAAGACCGAACGAAGATACCACGGTGTCCGGTCGTCCTCCGGGTCTCCAAGCTGTCGTTCAGACCGCTCTTCAACTTGTCCTCATCCATCCCACCCATCGCCTTCCTTCCTCTCCCGGGGTTCTACCATATCGTCGAACTGTTTTTCCTCTTCTTTCACGGTCGTTGTGGGGTTCGGTCCACCTTTCCCCATTGCAGGCCAGATTATAGTACCAATGAAATTCAACGTTTCTCCGGCTTCAAGCCGACAGCAGTATTCATCCGCTCCTGTCCTTTCTTCAGACTTTTCTTCTCCTTTTGTTTCTTCCGCTTTTGTCCATGAGGCTCAGGGTCGTGACAGCCCCCGCTTGCGCTTTCCAGTCTCGGGGCTTTCGGGGTTCAGAATCATGGACAGAGGTGAATTCCCGCTCCGGTTGAACCCTGTCTCCTTGTGTCCGATCTATACGTTTACTACCGCACACCGCGACACAGCCTCGCAAGCTGGCTATCCTCACCACGTCACAGCAGCTCCAGCTTCCAGTGAAACGCTACGACTCTGGAATACAAAGACTCTTCTCCCTTCTTTGTCACAGTGCGTTTGCTCGCCTGAGGATCTCCAAGCAGCTTCTCCAAGCACTCCCGCCAAGAGCCGCTCTTCTTTTTTGGGCTCTCTAGATGTCAGTCGTCTTCACCTTGGCAAATCTGTCCCTTCAAATTCTCTTTCCCACTCTCTTCTCGATTTTTTTCCTTCTCCCGTCTCTCTCGAGACGCGCGAAAGTCCTTCGTCAGTGCCAGCATTGAAATCTAGGCCTCTGTTTGCCACAAGCCTTTCTCCTGCATTGACTGCCCCGAAACATCACAGCGAGCTGAACCCCTTTATCCGTCCCGCTCTGTCTCGTTTTTTTCAGGTTGCTGGATATCTCAGCGAGTCGCTCGAAGCGCAGTTCAGCCAAGGGATAGAAGCCTTCTGTGCATGCGTGTTTGCTCCCACCGAGCTTGTTCTGTTTCCGGAGAGGTTTCGCGAGCAGCTTCTACTTCACTCCTTCCCAGCATCCTTCACTGGTCGTGGGGTCCTGTCAAGACCTCGCGTCCTTACCTTCTTCCCTATCTTCCACAATAGCTGCTCCTACAGTCTATCTGTTCTTAGTTCTCAGGACTCACACACCTCTCAGCAACAACCTTGGTCATCTGGCGAAGCACGTGGAAGAGCAACGAATCAACAGATTACCTGCCCGACTCCACGCCTCTTGCTTGGTGATTCGTGTTTGGGGGGTTTGAGGGGGGAACCGAGAACATGTCCAAGAGCAGGTGGGACTGAGGGTTTACTCTTGGCGCCATCCCCCAATCGAACCCCTTGCGGCGTTGCTTGCTGGCTCGTGGCTTCTCACGCCAGCGCATTTTCAGAGAGTCGCGGGACCTGTGCAATATTGGTTCCTTTCTCCTTTTCTGCGGTTCCCCCTCGTCCTGTCCGGTCATCCCCTCAGCGAAACACTTCTTCGCAAGCTTCTGCGAATGCTTCTTCTCTGGCGCGACTCACGCTTGCCGACCCGGAGAACACTCCAGCTGATCAAAGGTTTCTCGGCCCGGCTCCCTGTTCCTTAGTGCCATCAAGGGGACAGCAGCAGTCATGCACTAAACACAAGCCGTCAACAGCCATCATGCATTCTTGGGTTCTTTCAGTGGCGAGATCCTCGGACGCGCGCCCTTTCCAGAACCTGAGTGCGGCTTCGGAAAGTGCGCGTCTCTCAGTGTTAGTACGTGTGCGACAGGCTCGAGATGGAAGGAATAGCCTGAGCTCTTTGCGCGGTCCCCCCCCCTCCGAAGGAGTAGACAGTCTTTCACAACCAGATCAGCTAGACACTACAAATCTAGAAAGTGCAGCAGATCCCACCTTCTACCAGAACGGAGGTAGGCCACTTTCAGGAGTAGCAGGGCGACGGAGTGACAAAGCTGCACTCCTCGACCCATCGGTTTCTCATTCCATCACACTGATGGCGCGTGCACTCCCGCCGGCGGGTACCGCGGGTGTCGGGACAAGGCCTGATATGAGCGATAGGAGGATGGCCAGCTCTTCTTCTGCCGCTGACAGCCTTCCTTTTGAAGAAAAAGAGGATGACAGAGAACGAAGAAGACCCGGAGTCCTTGCTGCATGTGAGAACACAGAAGCTGGCGAAGGAGAGACAGATGGAGGAGAAGCACAGAATTCATCTTCCGAACTAAACACGGGACACAGACCAGGGCTAACCAACTCTTGTCAGGCTAGTTCCCTCGGAGAAGGGAACGGGCGTCAGGCTTCTTCAGATCGCAGTGTGTTTGGCCGTCGAGGCCGGCAGTGCAGACAGCTTTGTGATTCTGATATTCCCTCTGTTTCAAACAGAAATTCTGATGGACAGAGTGCAGAAACTCCTTCATCTTGTCCTGACAACAGTGGCGCGCAGAAGGTATTCAGATGTTTCTCGCCTACGAGAAGGAATCCCCCTTCGATAAGGCATTCTGAAGTTGAGCAGTTTCCGGGAACTGCATCTCTGTGCTCGTGCACTTCACATAAAGAACCAGTCCATACACTTGAAAGTCTTTCGGCTCGTACACCACCAATGCAGGCGAAGCCACACGTTTCAGCAGAGGAACTGAAGACAGTACACTGGAATGGAAGGAGAGGCCAGGAAGCGGGGTGGGAAGCCCCGAATACAGTGTATTGTCGGCTGCGACAAGACGAGGCGCTCGGGCGATATGCGTTGAACACTTCTTTCAGGGAATCGCAGAATCGTCTAGCGCACAGTCACGTGAACAGCATGTGGGACAAGGAAAGGGAGGAGGGAAAAGGGCTGGATACGGTAAATGTGATTTTCGCTTCTGGGCGTATGGCCAGGGTTTCGCGTCAGGAGGCCCCCGAATTGCTTTGGCAACATGGCCTGGGCATTGAAGAGTTCACTGTCAGGTCAGACGCTAACCAGGTGGGGCGATCCACAACAGAGCGCCTGGATGAAGCTGTGTCTTCTCACGACAACGGAGACGTGCAGCCTGTCCTACAAAGTTGGTCGGCCGCGGGGATCGGAACTAACCCCGGAGAAAAGGAGAGAGATGAAGCGTACTCCGTGTTGTGTGGTCCGCTGGTTCTCTCCCAGTCTCGTCGGTACTATTCGGGGTACGTTTTCGGAGGGGAATTCGTAGGAGAAGAACCACGGCATAACAGCGACTGTGTTGCCGCGGAGCGGATGCACATCATTCCCCCACCGGCGTACCCCCACTGCGTCCCTGCCAGTTCTCTGACTGGCCTTTTCGAAGCGCGGAGAAACTTGTTTATGCCTTTTAATTCTCTGCCCGCGAAGGAAGGGTGGGACAGATCTTTTTCTGATGCGACAATGCCAGCGTGCGAATCTTCTGGGCGCCGCGCGCGCAGCTGCCCCGGTAACAGGCGGCCTGAGGGGGTCCTTGCACCCTCTTCTCCGACTCGAAATTCTTCATTGGGGTCTCGCTTCCTGTCGAATACAAGTCTTGCAGAACGCCTGGAAGCTTCCGGCTCAGCCGAAAGAGTGGGTTTTAGCTTCTCAAAGACGGGACCAGAAGGGCCTGACACTATGGGCCTCCGGGCTTGGACCGTAGCCTCTGAGCGTGGACCCCTAGCGAATTCCTTGGAGAGTCGCACAACCAGACACTCGTCCTCTGCGCATACCAGTGTGATTTCTCCGCCTTCTGCCTTGTCGCACTCTTTTCCTTTGTCCGGTTCCACGAGTTCTCTCCTGCCACTGAGCGATGCTCACTGTGGCTTCCGGACGGAGAACAACCTCAGTGCAGTGGCATGTGAGCAGGAGACAACTGCTGGAGAAAGGGTGCGACGTGAGGGTTCTTCACCGACGGGACGCAGACAGAGCGTGCTCTCTTCAGCTTCTGTCTCTGCTAACCAAGTTTCCGTCTTGTCTCCTCTTTCTGCTTCGCCCCTGAGTGCCTCTCCTAACAAGGCTGCGCAGTCAGTTACCTCGGAGTCCAAGACGTTGTCAGCCATGCCTGTTTCTGACAACCGAAATGAGAATAGCGCGGCTGGTACGCAAGATCCAAGCGTCATGGCGCAACTATGTAGGCGCTTTTTGCAGAGGCACTTTTGGTCAGTCAGTCCAAGGCCTTTTATCTCTTCGTCAGTCACGCCTTCGGTGAGTGCCACAGAAAGAGGACAGAGACTGCAGCGAACAAGAGGACTGAGCCCTCCACTCTTCAGAAAGTGCGCGCAGAAGACAGAACTTCGTTCCGGCAAGGGGCCTTGCGGGAAAAAAAGAAGACTCACCAGGGAAGAACACCGGAACTTAGATGTGACGAGGTCTTGCCGGGGCGAGGACGCGGCACTGCGGAGAAGAGTGGGGACTGCAAAGCACCCGCGGTGGTTGCGTGGTGGAGAAGAGCCCAAGCACGGTGGGAGGCTGAGAACGATAGTGAGACCGAAAGCGGCAGGAAGGAAGGTAGAGCACCGAGGAGAAGCATTTGAATGCGGGAGGGAGACAGAAAATGCCGGCCAGAGAGGAGGGGATCTCGAGCACCGATTGTTCGATAAGGTGAAGCAACACGCCAGACCAAGGATGTCTTGCATCAGAAACGGGAAGACGAGAAAGAAGAAAAGTGCAGGCTGTCTGGGAGAGAAATCAGTCGACAGCGGTCCGCGAACACCTGGAGGTATAGGCTTTCCAGGAGCACATATGGCTTTGCGCGTTGCTCATTATCGCTCCAATCGTAGCACTTCTCATTTCTCGTCAATAATGTCGTCCTGTGATGCTTCTAGTTCACGGTTGCTCCAAGTGTCTTCTCTCAGCAAACAGAGACAGAAGCGTTCTCCTTCCTCACCATCCCCCCTTCTGTCAATGTGCTCGGTGAAAGCCGGAGATCAAACCGGACAACATACTTTCTCATCGGAGTGTAGTAAAGAAACCGAAAAGCATGCTAACTATGCATCTCGAAGTTCTGAACCTTCTTCCCTATCTCAGCACCTGACAAGCAGGGGAAGACTGGCGGAAGAGCCCCACCGACAGAGCGATGTCCAGGGAAGACAGGCAGATAAGGAAGGGAGAAAGAACTTAGCCTCGCCCGAGAATGGGTGGTCTGTTACCTCAGAAATTCTCATCGTGCCGGCATGTCGCCGGTACGTGCACTTGCCCTGTTTAGGCTGTGAGTCTCTGCTCGTTTTTCCTGATGAGATTGCGAGGGAACGTGCGGGCCTCGGTAGCGCTGCTCTTTGTCAGCGAGTACAGGAAAAGGTGAATGAGGTTGCTCTTCCTCGGTCTCTCGCAAAGAGAAACAAGAATGGAACAGATCGTTTTACGACACGTACAGGAGACAACGTGAGCGATGTGTCACAGCTAGGGGATTGCGTCGATGACGAACATACTGCAGGAAAAGAGGAGAACCTCCGTACAGCTGAAGATGACTTGGCCGAGAGAGAAGAGCTAGCTACCACGTACTCAAAGTGTTCTGTGCCCGCCAACGGTAGAAAAGACGAGAGCATAGATGGCGAAGAACACGAGGGGCTTTCTTGTATCTGCTCTTCTGGCTCCAGCCCCACATCTTCCGTTCCAGGGGTTACTGAGGATCCGGAAACCGTCTGTTGGTTGGCCAGAGGAGGAGAAGTGAAGTGTCTTTACGAGCATGAAGAAAGCGCCTGTCTTTCTAAAGGGAGAGAAAAAGCAGACTGCCGATTCTTTTCCGACAGCTTTGACAGGGCGACCAAGAGAAGAGAGGGCTTGCTCAGTCGTCAGGTCGCTTGGGAATGTCAAACGGAGGAAAGACAACGTAAAAGATCTCAGATGCGATGGTGTCGCGGAGGCCTGACGCGACTGCCGGTTCACATTCTGTGCGAAGTCATCCGTCATTTAACAATATCCGAGTTCCTCACCTTCCGACAAGTAAGTGGCGTTGGAGTACGCGATAAGGACACCCCCCCATCCAGTCGAACTGTGGCATTGACTATACCCCAGATCTGAGAGGACTACCAAACACTTCGTCTGCGTTCCTTGTTCCCGGCCGCTGCTCAGACACTTCTACAATCTGTTCGGAGACTTCGATGAGGAAAATACCCCGGCAGGGAGTCACCTGTGAGCAGAGGCTAGAACTCGCGAAGAATCCTGCATAGCTCGTGTTTGCGTTGTGTTTCGTGTGATGTTAGCAATGCTTACACGCCTACTCCGGATTGATGCAGACCAGACGCCTAGGAAGTGGTCATCAAGGAGCCCGCGCAGTACCAAGGTATTTGTCGGGATCGATGATCCACCTCTTCTTTGGCCTTTTATATCATGTGCGTTTCTTACTCCGTAGGTTTGTACAGCTCACTGTAATAAAGTTCTGATCGAACGGTACTGCGAGCACGTGTATGTATTTCCGGAAGACCTAGACCTGCACCGTCTCGTTAGGTTTGAGCCACTCCTCTCCCAGGCCCGTAAAGTTGACTTGACAACTGTGACGGATCCTGCCAGTATTTCCCCCCTGGCGATTCAGTTCTTAGCGTCGGTTTGTGCCGAGGCGACGCAGCTGCTCTTTGCCGTGTCGTCGTACGCGAACCTCGCTAAGGCTGTGACGAGGGCCTTCGGTCGCAAGCCTGAAGTTGTTGTTTGCTCTTCTCTTGGAGAAAAAGAGAAGGGCAAGACTCATGAAGAGGGTCGTGATGTGAGAGCCAGGGTGACGCAGATGGAAAGGAGCGGGACTGATGATGGGAATTCAGTAGGGCATGGAAACACTTCTCTTGCCGAAAGGAACGGCACTTTACAGGAGAGCGCGAGTGCCCCGGGAAACCGAGGTGAGGGTGAAGAAAGCTAATTACCACCAATGAGACCTGCTCGGCCGGCGACGGCCGGGTCTCGAAAAGGAGCTCACCATGCAGTTCGCAACAGCACCCACAACGGTATCAAGTCTGTTGCTGTGAATCGTGAACATCTGAAATTTGCGGGAACTGGAAGTCTGTTTCCTTGTGGAAGGCGGGCTCGTACAACGTCGGCTAGTGTGGGCGCAGAGCCCGTCAGCACATCACCACACTCTGCAGTCAACAACAGCTCGCTCGCCTCGTAGGACAAGCAGTCACGTTGCTACGCGCGAGAGGTCCAGAGAATGCAAGAAACTCGCCGAAAAAAAAACTCGATAGTGAGAGAAAACGAGCTGCCTCGGGAAAGAGCTTTCTGTGTTTTTCTTCAGATGCAGGAACTCACGCTATTCGGCACCAAACTGGTTGTGCACAAGAGACAGTCCAGCGCACTCCTTGTAGGAAATCGTGCGAAGGTCAAGAAGGGCGTGTCGCAGCGGTACAGCCTGCTTCGGGACGGGAGATGACCGCCGACGGAGAGCAGCATCATCAGGGCCAAAGCACCGGAGTCGCGGTATCTCACACAACTGTAACATCGGATTCTGCGTATTGGATCTCTCAGAGCCAAACAGAGATAACGGGATCACAGGATAACAGTCCGTCGCGTATCGCTGTGGGCGAGCGTAATCCTAAGGGTGACACTTCTTGCTGTGCGCTCTCTATCCAGCTTTGTCAGAGGCCCGAGGATCTCTTGCGTGGAGAAGCACCTGAAACTCTACGAGTGGACACAGGGGAGGCTCAAGCAGGGGGACAAGGACATGACGGGCGACCGGAAACCAGGGCAGGTGACAGAAGAAAAGAGCAAGAAAGACACAGTGCTGAGAATGGTCGCCACAGCAGAGCAGACCCCTTGCGGACGCTGCTTGGAATGCTGCCAACACGGTCTGAGGAGGATGCGACCGTCCGAATGAATGAGCACTTCGACGCCGTGAAGAAACAGATGCAGGGACTGCTTAGTGCTGTTGAGGAATTTGAGCAAAGGTCGAGAGTGGACAGACAGCCAGGGGAGGCAAAGCTGGGTACCATAAGACCGGAGGAGGACAACTCAGAGGAAGGCCAACTGGGCGCCGCAGGAGAGGAGGAAGAGAGAAGGAAACGAAGAATGGGGAGAGGGAGAGAAGAGCAAGGAGACGGAGATGACCCACTGGAACAAGCATCGAGTTCAGGGCAATGGGGTCACGGTCGCGTCACTCGAGAAATGGAGAACTGGGGACTTTCAGTGGCGCGCGTATCCTCTGCTCGCAGGAAAGCACTCTGTCAGGGTGGCGATAGAGCTGCGCTCGCGTTCTCTTCCTCGGAAACTCCCCACTTCCGTATTCTTTCGGACCCTGCTCTCAAAGCGCCGGCGTCCCCTGGCACTTCCTCCGCGTCTTCGTCGCCTCTCTCTCCAGGGATCAGCTCATCGGAAACTGATTCGTCTTCTCCGAGAAGCATCACCGCTCTCGTCTCCCGTCCTTCTTCGTCTCCTTTCCTGAGTTATCGACAGTGGGAGACGGCCTCAGAGCCGTCTGCCTCTGAGATTTCTCGTCGTGATAGTCGTGCTGCGCAGCGGAGTACTCCGGGGAGGTCGCCGCCTCAGAGGACAGAACACCCCTTCGAGTCGTCCCCACATTCCCCGGTTTCTGTTCGTGGCCGTCTCGAGAGAGACGGCGGGAATGTCGCAGACGCTCAGCTTCCTCACTTGGAGGTTTTTGTCTTAGGTAGAACAGGACCACTTACTTACCGGATGCCGCCCTCTGTCCCGTTCCGGAAGCTCATGAGGTATTACCGCGACCAGGCACAGCTGCGGGATGGATTTGTCGACTTTTTGTGGCTTCACCGCAACGTACCCATCAGGGTAAGCGTGCTTTTCTTGATATATTAAACACTTCCACGCGAGCGTAGACGCCTAAGACTGCCTGAACTGCTGGCCTACGTATGTTCGTGATGGTGCAAACGCCTGTTGCACGTATGCTTCTACGGCGAGCCCGGAGGCATACGTGTAATCCTAGGAGTGTGCGGGCGTGCGATGTGGTCGCGCCGTGTCCGCTTGTAAAATCGTGCTTGTTATACATCCGTGTTGGAGTACCGCCCGTGAGCGGTCCACGCTGAATCCACTGTTCCGTGTGTGGACTCTTTTGCGTGGCTGCAGGTGCTGCCAGATCTCAGCCCGGCGGACTACGGCATGGCCACGAAGCGTGTACAGATCTATGCCGAGCATCGCCTTGCACTCCAGTTTACCCAGAGAGTCTGGATATCTCTCTTCATAGAAGGTTTGTCCGTGCAGCCTGCAGCTGCGAGTCTCATAAAAGCAGCACACGGTTTCGCACTTCCGTACTGCTGTACGCAAGACGTACCCGCCTTTTTGCTTACATGCGACGAACATGTCGTGGCGTCAGTGTGTGTTTGGCATCCCGTAATCGGGCCTCTTTATATGTCAGTAGTTGCTTGCTCAGGAATCAACACAGCACTTGAAACACGTGTTTGTGGTCGAGCAGTCTGTCTCATTAGCACACGACAAGTTCCAAGTGCCTTTATCTGATACGTGCCCTCAAAGACGTCTATAGTTGATGCTTCTGCATGCTGGAGTAGATTACCGCGACAACAGAGAGCGCTGCTTTCACTTTTACACTGTCCATCCCACGCTTCGTCGACTCGACGCTCGCAGTACGACCGACGGCCGCTCACCTCTATACTGAAGTCAATCAGTACGTGCGCCCCGTAATAACCGTAGCTTCTCGACATGAGCAGAAAGAGATCTCTGGCGGGACCGTTTGGCGAGTCGTGCCTGCCTTGCCTGTTGACCGCGTACTGATTCCCGTCGGTGTTTTCAGGAGCGCCTGCCTCCTGCACGACTTTAGATTCGAATCCTAAAGCCACAACACTTGAGTAGTACCTCAAGGCCGGGTCTTTGTCCAAGGCTCACCTCTACGCTGACGACAAGCAAACGTTATCATGTTCCAGATATCTGTCCCAAATATCAGGTTCAGCGGATTGCCCTTACTTTCCCCGCCTGCGCTTCAACGCCAACATGACGACCCCATTTTCGTAAGCAAGTTGCCAGCTCATATGGCAGTAGACTGGTGAACTCCGTGATGAGTCGCGCCGTACGTTGCAAACAATACTTTTTCTCGTCTAGAGTAATGTATCGTTGCCCCTCAGCTAGCTAGAAACCTGCCAGCTGCGCTTGCACGTAAGAAATACTTTAGCGTTACATCGTGCGGAAGTCCTCGCACCAGTAACCAACACTGACAATCTCCTGCAGGCGTGCAGTGCACGTACGCCCACGGCTGCAGGTGAGATGTGCGACTGTCACCTATTCGGTTTTCTGGTATACCTGCTAGGCCAGTCTTGTGCATCACGAGAAGTATGCGCTTGCGGACACGGTGGGTGTGGGACAAGAATTGGCTAAGAGCTGTCTTGCTACTCCGTTACAGCCGATGGAGGTTCAGCGCAAATTCCCCAGGCGTTTCTGCATCGATCGAAGCCACATCACGCAGCTGGAACCCTCGCCAGTATCGAGCCGGAACGTTGTTAACAGACGTATCTAATATCTGGAGCGAAAGCCCCAGATTGCTGAATGACAGAGAAGAGGCTAGTTTCCCTGTTGTTGCTGCGTGCGTGTCTAGGCGGCTCGTTGAAAGTTACAGCCGAAACGTGGGCATTCCCCAAAGCGATTTGAGACTTGTTTACTCCGTAAGCGCTTCTAAGAAAGTGATTCTCTTTTTGGCACTGTAGTGTAAGTGTGTGCCAGCAGGTCTCTAGAGCTTAATCACGAAGCGGTGTGCTACGAGTCTGCGCCAGATCACGCCAGAAAATTTGTCGCATATCGCAGTGGAGAATATTGCCTTCGCGTCTAACGGCGCCCATCAGTTCACCCAAGGCTATTTCTGGTTCGACACCCCGAGCACCCCAGATTTTCGAGCTTCACCGTTTGCGAACGAAGTGTGGTAGGATGGCCCGCACCCTCGTGCGAACGCTCATCTTCAGTTCATCCCTTCCTGTGTGGGGGGCCCTACCTATGTCCGCTGCTGCAAGCAGGGAAGAGTACACCTACCGCCGAACGGAATCTCCCGCACACACAGCGTACCTATGCCGTGAGCTGTGGAAGTAGCCTCGCGTTGTGTCTGCCTACCTTGATGCAGAAGGACGGCATGGATTTGCAGATTCACTTGTCGCAGTGCCCGTTGAACTTCAACATTCAGGAGAACGACGTTGTGAAGGTGCGTCGTCTTCCAAGAAAGAAGAACATCCCACTTACCAAACTAAGAAGCTAATCTCCACACTTCCCTGATCCGAGCCCTGATCCGAGTTACACGTCGTCCCGCAGTTGTCTGGGCAGCCAGTTTTCTTTTTCCACGCTCTGAAAAGGTGTACAACAGTCACCGTTTTACTTTCATTTCGCCTATATTAGGCTGCCGGTGTGGACGTGCGTATACTTCGTCAGTGGGAAAAAGGAGCCGCGACGCGTACGCTCTCGTACTACGCCGTTCTCGCACGATCGCCGTCAGGGCGGGCTGGTTACAGCTGGGTTGTTTGATCTGTAAACTGAATACCAGCCATGGCGCGGCTAAATATACGGAGGTTTCGCACTCCACTGTATCTTTCGGTCCGAAGCACGTACAGACCGAGAATGCATACAGCGATGACGACCTACTCGCACAGACAAACGTGTAGACACCTGGAATCGGCTCCTTCGGAGAAGAACGTTAGATCCGGAGGCGAGGGTAAGTAGCCAATCAAATGTTTTTCTTAGGACGAGGTACCGCCGGCACTGGAGGAGGTCGGCTACGTAATAAGCACATGTCGGAACGCCGGTAGGCGGATGTTCAGAGAGTTCATATCAATATTGTTTTGGCTGGAACAAGTATTATACAGCCTGTCAAGTGTTGTCTCTCTTCCTTTACAGGCAGCACTGAGGCCGGGGGCGGCCGCACCACGTTCATTGCTCCAGCAATACCATCACCAAAGAGCTCAGCGGAACGGGGGCACAGTCGTCCTCGGTGGCGAGTTCTAACATTTCCGACTCAACCGCTGCCGCCCCTCACTCGGGTCCGTCTGGATTCAAGCGGATGTCCCCTGATGTCGGCGAATCAGCCTCTCGGCACTTGGCCGCTTAGGGTTTAGCCGAGTATCACCTCAGCTACATGAAAACTGCGTGTGTAAAAACTGAGTTCAGCCTGTGAAGTGCGCCTGTCTATACTCGTTTTCTTGCGCGTACACGTGTGCTGTAGAGGACGCGAGTAAAAGCACCTTCGAAGGACAAGCTGGTTCGGAAAAAGGGGGGATGTGCTCGCAGGGTTTCTACACCAGCACGACTATGTGTCTCTAATGGCGCGGTTGAATTCCCAACAGCTTTCCTTCGACTCGAATCGTCAGTCAGCTTCGTTAGCTGAACGCGGGTCTATCCCTACGAACCGGGACGCCAATGTCGTGCCTGTCTGTGTGTCAGTGCCCCTTTTCGCACGCCAGGAAACGAAGCCCTCTCCGATCCCGAGCTCCACTCGCCGTACCGCGCGACTGCCACCGAAAGCTCAGTGAGCGGGACCATTGCACCTCTCCCCGCATAAGGCATAGCTAATCCCGTGGCGAGTGCTACAGTATCAGCCTCTTCAAGCAGCAACTTGATTGCACCGACATGCCTAGAGCTCTCGATTGCTCCCTTGAAAAAAAATTCCGTCGCCCCTTCGAGGCCAAAGTGGCACAGTGAACGCAACCTGGGGCAAGCTGATTTATGCCGCCCACGCCGCTGGGTTTAGAACCACGTACTGATTTGAGGATCGCCTCCTAGTCAGGCGCTGCAGGACAGCTCCGGCACGTGTTAGCGTCCGTAACGAGGCTCAAGAATTACAAGGACGATAACGGAAGAGCTCCACAACAGAGCTTACAGTCGCGGTATCTGGTCACAATACACAAGCGACTGCCCCGGCCTTGTACATTGGCTACGAAAAGGCTCATTTCGCCGTTACAGTTTGCATACACGCTTACTTCGCCAAGCGATACCAAGAAGTACCACGCCAAGTTACGTTACAGTTCAAAACCACGGACACTCCTGTCTGAAGAGCGTCACTTACGTTCCTAGGCGCCACTAGACCGTCAAGGACTACCGGATGAACACGCCAATGAACGACACCACACAGCTCGTCTCTCCTGCCCCACGTCGTTCCTGACACACCTCCGCCTTCTCCCGTGCCCCCACCGCACGAAGCGACTTCTGCACCACTGGAAACCACACGACGTCTCACTTCAAACTCCGGTTATACACACAAAATTCTGACGCGCAGACATTCGCTGCAAGAACCCCGAAACTACACCGGAATTATATTAAAAGCACCGTGTATATCTCTTATGAGCGTTTACTGTTCGGCTCAGTGAGCATCAGCTATACTGACAATCTGTCCGCTGTAGAAAATGTAATCGTTGGGTCCTCCGGCCATAGTCTGGCCATCGACAGGTGGGCTATATCGGATCTGGAAAGCAAACGGTCCGTCAATATCTAGGGAGACCGTCGGTGAAGGCCTCATAGCCATTCTCAACATCATGCCCATGGCTGTTGCAGACGTGGCCACAGTTCCCTTCTCATCAACAGCGACGTCGGCGGCGTGGACAAAGGACGAGACAAAAAGATCTCTGCCTCCCGTAATTTTGCTGAAGTCCGCCTCCTGAGAGTCGAAGACAGTTTTCATCCCTAAATCGTCTCTGAATATGGGAATCAAATCTTCCCGATTCGTGTTGGAATTCAACTTGAACTTCGGAAGACTCAACTGTACGTGTGTTCCCCACGACTGCGCCGTCTGTTCGTCACTGTTCATCTGCACTACTAAGTCCTCCATGTAGAGCTTTCCTGAGAAAAAACATCATCACAGAGCATTCCACACATCCAATCAGCGGTAACAGAGAGCCTCCAGACACGATCAAGTAGGACAACGCACAGAAAAAGAACAAGAAACTTTCTCACGTGCAGTCAGTGACAGAGTTGACGAACAGGATACACGCGCTCACGCACGCACAGGTGCCTACACACGAGTACGCGCGCGTTGTGCATTGGGACTGATACTAAGTGAAGATAAACACGAAATCAGATGCAGTACGGACGCAGCTGCAGACGCTCTCAAGCACCCCGTCGAGTCCTGGAACCCCCTCTCACCTTCCTCCTTGCTCTTAGAGTCAAAGAGAGTGTCCAGCTCCTTGAAATCGCTGGGCTGCACTATGTACATGAATGTGTTGTCGTCGTTGTATGGAATCGCGATAGCCTTGACCCTGTTGTTCACCAGCATGATATGTGGCGAGTTCTTCAGAGTCACATGCATGATGTCCGCCTCCTGATCAACGGGCTTTCCATCTTTTAGTCCATGAAAAGTGCCCTTTTGCGTCTCGTATTCATTGAAAGGACTTGCCCAAGCAGCCTTGAAATACATCGCGCTCACAAGAACTAGTCGGGTGAGGGGGCCGACATCGTTTGGCGTCACCAGATCCTTTATGTGGTCGCGAGTCTGCTGCGCGACAAAGCTGTTGATCTCATCCGCTGCAATCTGTGGCTCTTCAAAGGAAATAGCTTTAGCCTCTGTTTTCTCTCCTTCTTCCTTCAAAGTTTTTGCATAATCCAAGAAAAACTGATTCGTCGCAATGTCATCATGCACGTAGATCCGGTTCACCAACTCAAGGACTGGCGCGTCACCCCTGTGCCCTTCCGAGCTAAGCTTGGGAACCGGGGGAAGGTGCTTCAAAGATAAAAAGCGTTGCATTTCTAACAGAGTAGGGCCGCTTGCTCCCTTTAATGCCATAGCAAAGACCATCAAGATGGAGAACGGAGAGAACACAAAGTTCTCCTCCGCCCCAGCACGCGCGCGGCGGCGCGCAGAGAGGGCGGAGTGAAGAACAGCAGCCGCGTCAGCCAATGGAACCATGTTGCCAGCAGAGTTATTCGAGGGAGAGACGAAAGAGCCGGAACGCGAGAAGAACGAAAGAAGCTTCGAGAAAAAGGACATTCCGACGAGGTGCTTGGCCCCCTGGACAAAATGCCGTCCGCTCCTGACAGCACGGGCTCACACGAAACGAGGAAATCTAACAGAGGGAGGATACGAAATGGGGGGGGGTAGAAAAGAAAAATTGTAGTGGAGATCCAATGCTGGACTGCAGCCGCGTCGACGTCGCTCCGTGCTCTTTGAGACGAGGGTCTTGCCTAGTCACGCCGAACCACATGCTCACATCCGTTGCGCTTGGAGAGCAGGCGACCTCCGGCCCGGTGGCGGCTCCACCGGCAGGGCGCGAGCGTCGCTGCTCCGACAGCACCGAAGGCAAAACCAGCTCCTGCAAGACAGAAGCCAGATTCTTCGCGGGGCAGACTCTTGCACCACTACTGTTGGTTGAGGCTGCTGTGGTTGACCGGTGAAATCTAAACAGGCTTCAGCTGTGAATGGCTGTTCCTTTTATCAGCGCGCTCGTGGCTCTTTGCGCTGCTGGCGAATGCTACATGTCCTGTCGTGGAGAGCACTCAACGGGACTGGCGGGTGTGTACATACCCGTAGGGGCAGGAGACTGATTCAGACGGTTTAGGCCAAACCTGCGAAATTCAGAACTGTTTTTCCCTACAAGGGCCAGCGGCACAAGCGTCGGTCAGACGTGCCGGAACCCCATGAGAGGTATTTGTTGTGCCGGCGAGGAACAC
>NW_027153930.1:0-177 GCF_002600585.1 Cystoisospora suis
TCTCTCTTTGATCTATCTGTTTGAATATAGAGAGAGATAAGAACCTGGGGATAGACGTGGACGGAATGAGGGTGTGGACTTGGACTATTCCTCCTCTCTGAGGTGTACATACACTTGGGGAATGACTTAGCGTACAATCCCCGAGGTCCGCCTATTTCTCTATCTGTCTGTCTGTCT
>NW_027153930.1:392-651 GCF_002600585.1 Cystoisospora suis
AGAGAGAGAAATTGAGAATGTCTAAGAAGGTTTAGTGTCCGTAGTAGTAGCACTAGTAGCGGTAAATTGAGTGGAATATCTGTAGGTGCATGCACTGATAGAATTCTATATCCCTCCAGCTAGAGAGATTAAAGAAGAAACTGTGTGTTGACTATCACGATGATACAGTCAGAGGCACATCATACATCCAGAGATATGTAGACGTATCGATACACATGTAAAGCAACATCTCCTGCTCCCTCAGCACCCCCATCTTCTC
>NW_027153930.1:679-2485 GCF_002600585.1 Cystoisospora suis
GGAGAAGAAGAGAGAGAAAGAGGAAAGAACAAAAGCACCGACAGACAGATCTAGATGAAATAGAAGAGGAAGAAGAAAAAAGAAGAAAGAAGGAGAATCTCATCGTCATTCTTTAAGGGCGTCGTCTTGTTCCTCTAAGTCCCTTCAACTCCCCTGCTTCCCATGGCATTCGTATGGCTATAATTTCGCCTCCTAGTCCTCTTGAACCCTGTCACTTTAATCGAAAGAAGACCATAGCAACAGTACGTGCACGTTACACTTGGGAGACTGTAGCCCGTGCTGTACCTCAAGAATTCAGTCCGGGTCTCTCTCTCTCTATATATATACCAATATACGTATGCATGTATATATATACCTATGTAGATAGGTAGAGAGATGGATAGAGAATGAGTGGAGAGAAGAAATGTGTCTTACCTACCTGTTTTTCTGTCTGTACATACACCTAGCATGGTGTATGCGTAGTCCCCTACTCCCATCATGGCAGGGGTTCCTACTTCATCGAAATGTCTATGGAGTGTCTCTGAATGATCTGACAGCTCCGTTGCATGCGCTAGATAAATCAATTTACATGAGACATGCAACTCCCAGTTGAAGATGTATGACCCCTCCACTGTCCCTATCCAAGTCCTCGATCCAAGCTATTTACACAAGGGGCAACACACAGACATACACACGCATCAGCCAGCTACATGCTCCTATACACATAGACATATCCATATGCATAGACACATGAAGACCTATATCAGTGTAGATATGGATACCTACGTATATATATATATATATATAGGCACATAAATAATTGTATGTGTGTGTATATATATATATACATACTTATACACACCTATACATATATATATATATATATATACGCATAAAAACTTATACACATGTATATGAATACAACTACATTATATATATGCAAAGACACATGAATACTTATATACATGTATATATATACACAGCCATATATATACATACAAATATAAGCATGCATACGTGTATATATATATATACATGGCGTCTATACATACATATGTACGTATACATGCAGGTTCGCGGGGAGAGGGGAGGAAGTTCGTAAGAAGGACTAGTGGAGGAGCGCAAACAGACAGACAGACCGACCGACAGAGAGGCGAGCGTTGAGGTGAAGAAGTGCATGCAGAAAAAAGTCTATCCTAGCTAGCCGCCAGTCAAACAGGTATACACGTACCCACAAGAGAGATAAACCAAATACTCTCTTTTCCGTATAATATGTATACATATTGAAAGATGTATGTATTCATGTATATATATGTGTATATGCAAAAGATTGGCTACAGTAGCAGGTGGAGTGCGAGGAGGAGGAGGAGGATGTACATACACTCTATGCCACCTGTATGGAAGAGAACCCCCCTAATGATGTATGCACATGAACATCTCACTGTAGCTATACATAGATATAGACACATACATATATAGTGCACATACAGAGATGTATATACACTGCACAAAGAGGGTATACATATATATATATATGTATATATTTCTGCATGCATGTGGAGGTGTGTCTGTAGTGATAGCCTAGAGAATTTCGTTTACCTGTAGATTTTCATGTGCCATATCATTCTTCTTCAAGACCTCTTGAATCTCTCGGATGGAAGGAATAGGCTAAAGACATACAGAGACATACCCACACCAATCCCACATACATACCCACACAGGAAAACTCTTCTCTTCTCTCCCATACATATACGTATATCTATATATGTCGCGAAAGACTGCTTTCATTCCTAACATGGGTCTCTGATCAATAGATAGATAGATAGA
>NW_027153930.1:2584-2746 GCF_002600585.1 Cystoisospora suis
TTAAAGATAGATAGATAGAAAGGCAAATGGCTAGTGTATCTACAGCTTCTTTTACCGAATGGGGGGGTCTAGCGTCACGAAAGATTCTTATGAGGAAGAGTATATGCTGCCAAGGCCTTCTTCTTTTTCTCCAAAGTTCTTTTCCTTTCTTTCTTCTCTCTT
>NW_027153930.1:3264-3479 GCF_002600585.1 Cystoisospora suis
AGAGTGAGAAAGAAAGAAAGTAAAAGGGTTCTATCTACGATGGAGCTGAGGAAAAGTGCTTCTATTCCTCTCTTCTAAAGCCTTTCGATCAGCGACTTGTCCATGTGTGTGGCGTCTTACACGTATGTATGTATGCATGTATGTATGTATGCCGAACTATTAGCTCCCTCTCTCTTCTTGTATGCACTCCCTTTCTTCTGTCAGCCCGTCACCTG
>NW_027153930.1:3985-4125 GCF_002600585.1 Cystoisospora suis
GCTGTTATTCCGAGAAGAAGAGAGAGTAGAAAGGGAAGAGAAGTCTCCATCACAAGAGAACTGAGATTTCTTGACAAGTCAAGACACAAAGAGGAGAAGAGAAAATTTGTTTGTTCATACCTGATTGTAATGATAGTAAA
>NW_027153931.1:0-283 GCF_002600585.1 Cystoisospora suis
TCTCCCATAATCAACCAGTAAGCTGCTTTCTGAGTCCTCGTTAGTGTTCTCCCAGCTCTCTTCCGACTTTATCTTTTCCGATTCCCTTCCGTCATTGCTTCTTAGTCTCGTAATTCTTTGACCCGTGATTCCCAAAACTGATTTCTGACTAACCTTTCGATGTTTCTTCTGCCTGTGTTGACTTCTCAGAGGCGAGTCTTCTTCCTCATGCTCTGGGTTGGTCCCGAGCATGATGTCCTCACTTGGAGCTCCTTGGATCCCCTTCGACCCTTCTGGAATCTCC
>NW_027153932.1:0-319 GCF_002600585.1 Cystoisospora suis
CCGCCCAGTAAGCTGACTCCTAAAGGTTCAGAAATGCCTCCCAAGCCTCCATCTGACTTATTCTCCCCTAGATTCTCGTTGTTATTGGCTCCTAGGCTCCCCTTGATTTCTCGACTCGTAATTTCTATTTCCAATTCCTTACCAAATTCGTGTTGGTCTCTTTCACTGTGTTGTTCCTTCAGAGACAAGTCTTCTTCCTCATGCTCTGGGTTGGTCCCGAGCACGAAGTTCCCACCTGGGGTTCTCTGGGTCCCCTCCGACCTTTCTGGAATCTTCTGACCCAGATGCTGGACCACACTTGCCCCTTCTCCTGTCTGTC
>NW_027153932.1:762-1126 GCF_002600585.1 Cystoisospora suis
TCATTCTGGGGGGCCTCGACGTCTTCCGGTATTCCCCCTCGTAATTCTTCCAACCTTTTTCCATTCTTCGAACTGTGGTCAACAACCGGGTTCTTATTACTCATAACCTCCAAGTCATTACATCCTTTCATCCGTTCTCTTAACCAAGGTATTCTTGAGTCCGGGCCCCCAGGTTTCACTTTCCAAAGCTTGGGGGGAACCTTCTCCTTAGGCTTTAAAGTCTCCCCTAGCTGCCTGAAATTTTCTAGATCATTTCTCCCCCGAAAGGTTGCCCGATTAGGCTTCCTCGGTCTCCAGCTTTCCCCACCAATATCTTTCGACATCTTTCCTCTATCAGGTTTTTGAAGCCCAGATTTCATTTCTT
>NW_027153932.1:1518-1788 GCF_002600585.1 Cystoisospora suis
CGATTAATAGGGTTCCTATAGTGGTGACCATATCCTCTGTATCCTCCTTGAATTGAGTATCCCGATCTCTGATACCTGTCTTCAGGCCTCCGTCGGTTAATTATTCCTCTACCAGGACTCAATGGGGGCGGATTCCCCCTGTCGAAAAGATTCGGTTTCGACATCTCCGTATCGGGGGCTTGGATCTAGAGCTCTTAACCAACCTCGGTTATCTCTTCGTGTATTAGGTTCTGCAGGGGCGTAGTTTGGTCTGTTGAAACCTCCTCTTCT
>NW_027153933.1:0-218 GCF_002600585.1 Cystoisospora suis
AGTAATAGTAGCAGTAGTAGTAGGGGATGCAAGGCTTTACATAGTCGACTTAGGAAAATGAAGAGAGGAAAGAAATAGGAAAGCCCCAGGTGGAGACAAGAGTTTAGAGATAGAAAGAACTTTGCTTCTATTGTCTCTATCAAAGCCGTGTGTCTGAAGAGTCTTCTTCTCCTGTCTTCTTTTACACATTCTTGAAGCAGAGAGAGAAGAAGGAAAGA
>NW_027153933.1:730-14374 GCF_002600585.1 Cystoisospora suis
CCTATCTCCAACGTATCTATCTCTCTGTATGTAAAGTATCTCCATCTCTACGGAGACCTCCTTCTACTTACATACACCTGCGGAGGCATTTGCACGCTCGAACGTATACAAAGAGATATGTATCTACATACCTATACAAGGGACACTCCGCACACTTACATATATATATACAGAATAGTATGGAGAGAGAGAGAAGTGCTTAGGCGTGTGAAGGGGCAGGCTGGCAAGACTGCGGTCTTTGTGTATCAATTCGTGTGTAGATAGATACATAGATAGAAATCCATACAGGTATCTACCATTTTCTTGTCTATCTTACGTATAAGGTACTTTTCCTTCTTCTTTGTGTCTGATGGAAAGGCTCTTTCTTCCTCCCTCCCCTCTCGATCGGATTCGTCTCCATGATTAGGTGGAGTACGAAAGCACGTCTCTCTTTCTTCACTCTTCTTCTTCTTCTTGTTCATTCTCTTCTTCTCTTCTTCTTCTTTTTCTCTTCCTTCTTCAGCCGCACTACTTTCAAAAGGCTTCTTCCTTTTCTCTCGCCGTCTCTCTCCCTCGCTTTCTTCTTCTTCTCTAACTCCTCTCTCAATCGACTTCTCTTCATCCTCTCCTTCTCCTCCCCCTCCTCTTCTTCCTCTTTTCATTCTTTCGATCATTCTGTCTCCTTCTCGGTCATCTCCATACAAAACATCTGCGGCTTCTTCGTCTTCTTCCTTCCTTTCTCTTCTTTCTTCATCCTGTTTATCTCTCTCACTCTCTTCTTCATTCCTGTCATTTCTACTCCTTTCTCGACCATTCTCTTCTTCTTCTTCTTGATCTAGTTCTTCTTCTACTTCGTCTTCTTCTTCTTCGTCCTCTTGTCTTGTCATTTTTCTTCTTCTCTTTGCAGTCGTGAGAAGCTTGGCTAGAGGAGGGACTCCATCCAGAGCAAGAACGACAGATTTCCTCGGGCGGAATTTCCTGAAAGTAGAAGAAAGAAGAGATAGAAGGCGTCGCAAAACAATCTCTTGTCTCTCTTCTATCGTTAAGATACGTGTCAGATTCTCTCCATCTCTACGGTCGTTATTCTTGAGAAGCAAATTCTCTCTTTTCTTTTCTTCTTCTTCTTCTCCTCTGCGTAGACTTAAGTCACGCCCCGGTCTTTCATCCCTCTGAAGAAGAAAGCCCGAGCCTTTCTTGTTCTCCGCTTCTCCGTCTTCACTGTCGGGTGTATGTACACCCCACTGGCTTCTTCGTCGTTCCTTGTCATTGCACGGCGGAGACGAACCAGAAGAAGAGGAAGAAGAGAAAGAAGAGGAAGTAGAAGAGGATGACTTCGGAATATAGAGAGAGGAAGAAGAAGAAGAAGAGAGAAATGGAGAAGGATTCTGCGTTTGAGCCTGCGTAAGACCTTTCGATCGAGCAGGCAGCAAAGCAGCCTAGGAAGAGAAAAAGAAGGTGAAGAAAGAAAGAGGAAAGACGAGAGAACGAAATGCCGTACATTCCTATGTCTAATATGTGAAAAGTCTCTCTGAATGATACCTAGCCCTCGAGTATGTATATGTATATATGTATATATATGTCTATATATCTATATATATGTATATATATGACTTGAGATATAGAGTGGAAGAAAAGGGAGCTCTCGCCTGCAGAGTGACAGTACTCTTGACAGCACTCAGGCGAGAGCTTTCTTTTCTTCCACTCTATATCTCAAGTCATATATATATATATATATACATATACTGATATAGAGGTATATGTGAATATGCATACGCCTATATAGCTATAAACATTTATGTATATATATATGTATATACGCATACAGATATAAAGAGTTATATACACAACTGTGTATATATGTGTATGGATATATATGAGTGTGAAGGGATGAATAGAGTAGATTCCTAAGTGTGTAAGTCCTGACGTCGCAGGAGACCTGCAGTACTAGGTGGAGGAAAAGGAGGAGAAGGAAACTGCTGAAGATGAAGAAGAAGATGATTTATAGACGCAGACATGCACAAGAGATCTTCTTCTTGTTCTTTTTGTTTCAACTCTTTTTCTTCTTCTTTCTTCTTCTTCCTCCTCCAGACTTTCCCACTTCTTACCTGATGCAGGAGTTGATTCAGATCAAAGAGAAGATGTTCTGTCTCTACTGTCTCTGTCTTTCTATTGAGACGCATGCAAGCCCCAGGGAAGGCGGTCAGTAGCCACGCATGCATGCCCTTGATACCTGCCTCAACGAAGAGATATCTATCCTCTCTTTCTCCTCCCCCATACCAAGGAAAAGGATCATCTTTTCTGTTTGAAAGGAGAAGATGATGCAGAAGAAAGAAGAGAAAGAAGAAAAGAAGGTAAGAAGATAGAGAAGAAAAGAAGAAGTAGCGACGGAGGAAGAAAGAATGCAGCGGTAGAGAAGGAAGAGGAGGAAGTGAAGAAGATGAAGAGGAAGAAGATCTGAACGAGAGAGAGAAGGAGGGGAGGGAGAAAAGAGAGGTCGATGACAGAGGACAGGAAGAAGAAGAAGAAAGATCAGAAGAAGAAAAGGATGAAACAAAACTCTGAAAGGAAGAAGAGGTAGGACTGAAGGAATAACGGAGAGTGAAGAAAGAAAGTAAAGTCATGGCTAGGACAGAGAGACGCGAAGAGAGAGATACTACGGACAGGTATGGAACGCGAGGAAGGAGAGGGGGTATAGGTGAAAGAAGAAGAAGAAGAAAGTGAAGATAGAAAGACAGAAACAAGAGAAGAAGAAGAAGAAGAAAGAACTTCGGATGGATTCTCTTCTCCTCTGAGACAGGTGAAGAGAAGTCGAAGAAGAACCGGAGGAAAGAGAGAGAGAGAGAAAGGGAGAAACAGACAAGAGAAGGAAAGAAGGAAAGAATCGCGAAGAAGCTAGAAGTAGAAAAGAAAAGAAGAGAGAGAGAGTCACTAAGAGTACTCACGTATCATAGACAAGTCTGGAGATGGTCCGCGAAGGCGGCAAAGAAGACGTCTGAAAAGCAAAAGGAAGAAGACAAGATCCTCTAGAACTGTCGTTCGAGTTGATAGGAGTTGCAGACAGATCTGTTGCCTGCCCTCTTCTCTGTTAGACATGCATCACCTTCTTTTCTTCCCTTCATTCTTTCAGTCCCACTTTTACTTCACTTTTCCTATCCGAAGAAAGATGAGTTTTCTTAAAAGGAGACGGCAGAGAGGAGAGAACACGAAGAAAAGACCATTCTTTTTGAGGCCAGGTGTACTCCGAGTGTTGTTGAGCTGTACATACACCTCACCAACTTGGACAGAATGGAATGGTGTTCCATCATTGAAACACTCGTTTCCTGCTTCCTTTCTCTTTTTCTCCTTTCCTTCACTTTCCTTCATCTTTCTTTTCTCCTCTTCTTCACCCAAAGTGGGCTTTCTACAGATTTCTATCATGCAAAGAACCTATCCCTCTTCCTCGCCGCTAGATAGGCGAAAGGTAAGATAGGAAGGAAGACAGAAGGGAGCTCAAGAGCGTGGAAAGACGTCCAAGCATTCTGAAGAACTCGTAGAAATTTTCTCTAAGGCAAATACAAGCCACAAAACGAAATGTGAAGATCTTCCTCTGCAGCGCGTTGAATCGATTGTCCCCGAGAAGAATCGATTCCCAGACAATTGAGACAAAAATTCCCGAGAGCAGTCCGATCTAGAATTTCTTTCTATTAAGTGAAGATACTTGGTAAGAAAAGAAATTGTGCGATGCAGGAAAAGACGAATAGTTCCAAAGGAGCCTTGTCGTTAGTGACAGTTGTATATCAAACAGCGGAAGACTGAAAGAGAAGCGCGGTGTCGAGATGGATGAAGATATGAAGGGTGTAGTGAAAAAGAGGGGGGAGAGAGAAGGAAAGAAAAAGAAAAGAAGAAGGGCTCTCGTTCTTTTCTTTCATGGCTCATTAGAGATAGGAAAATAGATCACTGCATGTGTGTGCAGGTGGCTTCTGTCAAGCGTCTAACGAATGGAACAAGACAGCCGGTAGGATTAGTAGTAGTAGTAGTCATCGTCGAATCTGAGGTGTCTGTACACCCGAGGTTTTATCTACCGCTGCTTCCTTAGGACTGTCGAATATGGAAATGCAATTCTGAGGAGAGTACTGAAATAATCTTATGAAGGAGATACGGGATGACTTTTTCTTTCTTTTCTTCCTTCCCGCAGAGAAACGAGCCCGTGCTAGTCGGGAAGGTTGTCTTGTTCTTCTTTGTCCCAAGTCCCAAGTGGTCTGTCGAGTGTATGTACACTTGATGACAGACGATGCATGCCGCTGCCCCTACTTTTCGTGCTCCGGAAAGTAGCCTATGAGGGTCCTTTACGCCCTCACGAGGAAAGGCGCAGTGTCGGGATGGATGAAGATATGAAGGGTATAGTGAAAAAGAGGGATGAGAGAGAAGGAAAGAAAAAGAAAAGAAGAAGAAAAGCCCTCGTTCTTTCAGTCGGCCTTCTCTTCAGTGGGGAGACCCACCTTCTCCTATGAAGG
Organism: Cystoisospora suis; assembly: GCF_002600585.1. Lineage (NCBI taxonomy): Eukaryota > Apicomplexa > Conoidasida > Eucoccidiorida > Sarcocystidae > Cystoisospora > Cystoisospora suis. The sequence goes on from NW_027153933.1 coordinate 5,203, forward strand.
AGAGAGAAAGTTTCCTTCGTTTTTAAGACAGAAAGACTTTAAGAGAATGTGAGGAAGGAGGTCTCTTCATATGACGAGTCATTCTTTCTTTTATCTTGGACATTCAAGGGAGAAGAAAGAACGGAGCCATCTAATTCAGTAGCTACTTCACTCTTCTTCTCCCCCGCCGTGTATTCTTTCCCTCTCGTTGTATCGATTCAGTGAAGACCGATCGCTCCCTCTGAATCTTTTCTTTGAGAGAGTTGCATGCAAATAAAGCAAGAAGAGAATGGAGAATAGAGGGCCTGCATTTCCTTTTCTTTTCGGTCATAAGGAGTGACAAGTATCGCACGCTAAACTCGGTTTTCTACATTCTCTGGAAAAGATGACCTGACGGGTCTTCTTTTCTTCTTCTTTCCACTTCTTCTCTTCTGCGGGGAGAGCTCCATCCTCCAGTCCTAAGGCTTCTTTCCTCTGTCTTGTTGGGTCGCCTCGAGTCCTTTATGACTCCCGAGAGAGAGATAAAGATGCATTTTGTTCCTCATTAACCTCTCTGTTTTCTTTCCGTTCTATCTTCGACTTCTTCTCTTTCTCAGCTCTCTTCTCCCGCCCTCTCTCTTCCTCCTCCTTCCCCGTGGGGTGGTGACGAGAGAGAGAGAGAGATAGACAGGCGTCAAGATTTCTAGAGAAAGAACTGCATTTCTAGTGTCAGAATTAGTCGATTCTCTTCACTCTTCACTTCTCCCCGCTTGTTCTTTCTCTTCTCCCTCTTCCTCTTCTTTTTTCTCTAGCGTAGTCCCAAGGTGGAGGTGTCGACAAGGCGGAGACCATGGAGGGACGACTATACCCAGCGGCAGAGACTCCTCATGTGATGGGAGGAGAAGAGGAGAGAGAAGGACGAGGAGGAGGAGAAGGCGATTCTTCTTTAGAGTATCACCTTAGCTATCTAGTTGGGATTGACTACACACCTGTCTTACATACAGAAGAGTATGTCTCTGATCTTATTCCTTGTCTCCCTCCTTCTCTTCTCTTCTCTCTTCTACTGCTAATTGCCTTCAGTTCGTTCACCCCCCCTTCTATTTCACACGAGAGAGGGCCTATGGCTGTGTATGTACATATCTGTTGCCTTGTAAATGACAGAGTCGTGTACACATATACATGCTACACGTCCGTGCGTATACGGATAGACTGATAGATGGATAGATAGAATCTAAATAGAGTAGCCAGGTAGATGGATAGATGTCGAGGTGGTGAACTGATCTGCACATCGATTTTGCGAGCTCGGGAATCGCATGCATTTGAATCGATACTGGGAATAAGCGATAAGCTAGTACAGAGAACCGATGCTATTGCGGTAGAAGCGAGACAAACTCTGCCATTCACAAGAAGATAACGTGGAGAAACGAACACTAGAGAAAACTGGTCTTTCTCCTATGTCTTTTGTCTTCTCTCTCACGTCTACCGGTTTGCCCTTCCATATATTTCACACCTTTCTCTCTCTCTCCTTACATGATAGATAATAAGGTAGATCAATGATAGGTAGATAAACCAGAGATAGATTAAAGATAGATAGGTCAAAGATAGATAGCTTTAAGATAGATAGATAGATTAAATATAGATATATATATTAAAGATAGCTAGATACATTAAAGCTAGATAGATAGATTAATGATAGATTAAAGATAGATAGATGTGTATGTTTTGTCTGTATGTGTATCGTTTTGGGAGTCTCCAATGGTTGACTTCTACAGCGTCAAGTCGGCAAGACTGTGGATGTTTCTTCCCTTCCCTTTCATGAATTTTGCACTCATCTCCTCTTCTTATCTCGAGGACAAGAATCTTCCTGTTCCTCTTCTTCTCTTTCGTCCTTCGCCCTATACAACGTTTTCCAAGCAGGAGAAGACAGAGATAAGGATGTCACTTCCCTTGCCATTTGTGTGTGTTTTCTCTGTCGGTGTTTCTTCGTTCTCTCTTTCAGCTTAACAGATTTAACGAGAGCTAATTGCCAGCGTATGATCTGCCAGTTGTGTTCTCTCCCTACGGAGGTTAAAGATGACGGTGTGTACGTCAGTCTCCCGCCTCCTGTGAAGAATAGCTCCTTCAAGATGCCTCGCATGCATCCGGTAGGTTTGCCTATCCTCGTACCACCTCCCCTAGATAGAATGCTTCTGACCCTAGAGCCTCGCACACATGTACACTGTCCTGTAGAATACATGAGTCATGTATACCTTCTTCTATGCATGCAGATGTATACGTCTACAGAGAGGGAGTCAGATATATATATATATATATATGTATGAGGCATTCCCTTCTAGGTATCTGTACATTAGGTAGATATCGACAGTCCATTCTTTTGTGTGGGAGGAATCTAGGAGAGTCGAGATCTGCGCGGCTTTCTTGTTGTTCCTCGGTATGGAGGCCTCTGCAGTCGAGCTTGTCTAGCTACGTATCATGTAGACAGCTAGACATAGCTGACTGTGTGTTTTACCGATGTATTGGTAGACAGATGATAAGAAGATACGTAGGGAGATACATCATGGGTGTTGTCTCTCTATGCCATCTCTGTGTGTTTGCCTATAGATGTAATCTTCTGTCTGCCTCTCTATCCCTCTCCAGCCGTACTGTCTACCTCTGTTCTCCTACGTATCTATCTATCTATCTCTCTATCTATCTAAGCACGTGTCTATCTATCTGTCTATCTCTCCAGTTCTACACCCCTACGTACATCCGATGACTCTCTTTCTCTCTTTGTCTATCTATCGATATCTTCCTGATGCGTCTCTCTGTCTTTCCTTCTCTTCCTGTCTCCATCTTTCTTTCTATTTTCCCTTAGCTACCCGAGACTCGTGCGAAGACACGCTGGGAAGCCTTTGCAAAAGAGAAAGGAATTATGAAGAAGAAGAGAAGTCGACTCGTCTGGGACGAAGCAACGAAAGATTGGGTTCCACGGTGGGGCTATAGAGGGAAACAAGAGAAAGAGAATGCTGCTTTAGCTGTCATCGAAGCTAAAGGAGGAGAATACCTAGGAAGAAAAGGCAAAGATCGAGGTGTCATGAAAAAGTCGCGAAGTAAAAAAGAACAAGCTCCTTCTTCTTCTTCTCCCTCTGGAGAGACAGGGACCGGGTCAGGTGACGGGCCGGAGAGTAAGAAGAGAAAGAGAGGAAAAGATGACCAGGTGGAATGTCCTTTCTTAGAAAGAGAAAGAGAGAAGAAGCTTGTCAAAGCCAAACAGAAGTTCAGAGAATTGAGAAATAAACTTGAAGCGACCCAAGGAGGGAAGAGATTACCTCCAGGTGTCCTTGCGCAGCTAGCTACGACATCGATAGGAAGAGGAGGAGAACAAGAGGGACTCTATGGTGGAGGGAAAAGAAAGAAAATCGCGCACAGAGGACAAACAAAAGATGAATTGAAGGAAGTCCTTAGAAGGTAAGAAACCTCGGTTCCAGGTGTATGTACACCTCCGGAAAAAGGGGAAGGAGGAGGGGGAAGGGAATGCTGCTGATCCTAACGACAACTCTTTCTCGGTTTCTCTAGAGTTTCCTGTTGTCGTATAAAGATCTTCATTTTGCCTGCATATCGGTGATGGTAGCCAGCTGGATTCGATCTAGAGACAGATCTGTATAGATGCATATGTCTACGAAGATGTAGGGATGTATATGTATCCATGAATGCAAATTTGGACGTACGGATGTATGATCATGGATGTACTATATGGAATCTAGATAGATAGATAGATCAAAGATAGGTAGATGGATAGATTAAAGATATATAGATAGGTTAAAGATATATAGATAGATTAAAGATGGATAGATAGATACGGTATACTTAATTGGGTATAGGTGTAGCTGCGTGTCTATAGAGATATATATGCATTATCTATATTCAATACTTTAATAAGAGGAAAGATTCCCGATGTCTTGAGGAATATCTCCGCCTCTGAGTTCTCGGTGTTTCTCTTCTGTCTCAATTTCTTGCTTTGTCTCTCCCTCTCTTTGCTGTCTCTGTCTGCAGGGCGCAGACATCCACAGCATCTTTCGGAGAGTACGATAAATTGGGGAGAGGAGAGAAGAAGCAGAGACAGAGAACACGGACAAAAGGTGTATGTCTATCTGCCGACGAAGAGAAGAAAAAGTATATGAGACAGCTGAAAGAGGTGCTCCACCAGCAACAGCAAGCGAGCTAGAAGAGAAGATTTCGAAAGACGTCCTCTCTTTTTCTCTTCTTTTCTCTATCATGTTTCATCTTGAAGAAGAAGAAGAAGGAGGAGGAGGAATGCCTCCAGTTGTTCTCTAGATCTGTCTGTCGTCGGGCGTGCATCTTGGGCTCTTTCTCTTTACCTACGTATGCAGACAGAGACATCTTTCTACAGAGATATAGACACATACGTGTGCAGAGAGACGTATATACACGTCTCTATGGCTTTCTCTAGAGAGACACAAAAGAGATGCTCAACACACAGTCAGAGAGAGATATTGGCCTACCGATACCACCCCCTCCTAGGAGGGAGAGACATGCAAATGCGAGATAGTCCAGCACGAGGTTAGACACCCACGCTTCGTTCTTCTTTTCCAACAAGGAGGAGATTCTCTCCTACAATAGAAAGTTGCACTTGGGTGAGTAGAGGAGATTTTACTTATTTCAGTGTATATGCAGCAGAGTGATTTAAGACAAGGGAAAAGAGAGGAAAAATTTTGATGTCTCTAGACCGCATGTGAGTCACTTACACAGGCTGCTATTTCCCTTTTTCGTCAATCGATCTATCAACAGGAGTGAAGCTTTCCAGCGAGGCTGCAATGCCTTTTCTCTGTACTTCACATTCCTGATACGACAAGTACGGAAGACGCGGGAAAGAGGTGAATCGGTGGAGTAGTACGCTGTACGTACACCAGCCGTCTCTTGATGATTGGGAGGGAGAGGGAGATTAAGGACAGCCGCGAAGAGAAAGACAAGAATAGTAGGGAGAGAAGTGTGCTGTTAGAGGAAGGGAGAATAGATTGGATTGGCCCGGGGAGACATTCAGATGGATAGAACGGATGTATGATTCATAATGTCTTCCTTGTCTAGCTCATGTAAAGATAGTCAAAAAGAGTAAGAGACCTGATTTGCGGGCTTTACTTATGTACACATGACAATATACAAGAGAATACATACACACTTATGGCGGTCTAGGGAGTTCTTTTCCGAGCTATCGAGGAGTTCCAGTAAATAAATGATTGATGGCATCAGGCATAAACCTTCACCCTTCTAGATAGGGGAGACGCGGTCATTCTTATCGATTCTGCTTCTCCTCGCCCCGAGGGGTTTTTTCTCTGCCTGCATGCAAGGTAGCTAAACTGGCAGGAGTTGCCACTCTCATCCTCATCGACAGGTGTTGAATAAGCAAGGTCCAACTTCGCAGACACAAAGGTGGATGGAGACAGGTACACTTGCAGAGATGATACATGTCTAAGTAGAGAGATAGATCTACGTAGATAGGTTCTAGATATATAGATTAAAGATAGATAGATAGATCTCGTGTGTCTATGTATGCATGGACTTTCTTGTTTGGGCAATGTGCAGATGAATCTAATCGTGGTACGCTTTCTATTGCGGAGAATCGATCTTTCCTCTCATTTTCTGGGGAATGTGAGTTGGTAACCCTCATTCTTCTCATCGTTATCCTTCTTAGCAGAATACACTCCTTCAGGCATAAGAATTCGGTTTTCCTGTGAATGATAGAGCAAGCAGAAGGAGACACACCAAGTATAGAATCTCGTGTCTACGACTTTCCTCCTATATGCTGATGACAGCCGTGATAGGCCAAGATAGCTAGCTCTCTGTCTTCCTCCTCCACCTAACAAGACGTGTAAACTAGAGACTACGTATACGACTTCCGCGAAAATCGTATAGCGAGAACGAAAGAAGAGAAAAAGAAGTAAAGGAGGCATGTATATGCCTTACAGATTGAGACGCCTATAACGTCCGTCATGAGAAAGAGCGAGAGGAGAAGCTCGACAGTTATCTTGATCAGAAGGAAGATGTGCGTTTCCTGTCTACTCTATCAGGCGCGCGGATCATAATAGTAGCCGTCAGAGAGTGTGTGTGTGCTGGCTGACTGGACTGTGAAAAGAAAGAGGCTCAAGAGAAACGGAGGGTTTACTCGGATGTGAAAGAGAGCCGATGAAAGCAAAGACATAGAGAAAAGAGAAAAGCCATACAGGGAAAATGAGGAGAAGGTGACTGTTTGGATATCGATGGACAGAGTGAGAGAGCGTGCAAGACGAGAAGAGGGAGAAGCATCGGCGCGCAAAGGAGAGGGAAGGCGGGAGGTCAGGTGTACATACACCCCAAGTATGAGGCATCTCACACACACTTACCTATTTAGAGCGAGTAAAGACTTTCTTAACAAGCCTTTTCTTCTCACTTATTCTTTCTTTTCTTACTTATCACCATGCAAACCCCTCAAATGCTTCTTTCCTGATAAGAAGAAGATACGTATCTCTTCCTTCTCGTCTTCTTTCTCATCATTCAAATCTCTCCCTTTCCTCAAGGCATCGCCGTGCTTGAGAGAGACCGCGACCATTGCGCGCAAAGGCTTTATTACCTTTCTCTTCTCTTTGTTATCTCTCCTATTATTCTTTCTCTCTTTCTCCCAAAGAATCCATCTTTCTCCTTTGTCTCACTCTACGCTTCTTTCTCTTTCAAGCAGACTAGGCTAATGAGGCGATGCGGACGCTTACCACTCGTCCATCTTTCGACCCTTCCCTTTCCTTCCCGTGTCCGTTCCCTCTTCCCCGATCTCTCTCTCTCTCTTGGCTCTTTGTGGTGCCGTCATTCTGAAAGTATCAGGAGAGACGGGAGATGAGCGACTTCTGCATTAGAGAGAAGGAAGTGAAGAACGGGAGGGGGTGCTTTTCTATCGCTCTCTCGATTTAACCAAGAAGAGAAGAAAGAGGAACGAAATCTTCTTGTTTTCGTCGGTCCTTTCTGCGACAGCTCTCGCCTTCTGTATGTACATGGCATGGCTTGGCAGATTAAGAAGGATAAAGGTGTCCTTCCCTCTTTCCCCTTTCAGAGACACTTCTACTTTCTTTTCTCCTTTCGACAGGTAGACTGCTTCTTTGGGAGAAGCAAGAGTGAAAGAGAGAAAGAGAGAGAGAAGGCGACAGAGAGAGCAACGTGTCTATTTCATTTTCTTCTCGCCATTGAAATTTCGAAGATGGTAATCTGAGTGTCTCCCTCGACTTCTTTTCTATTCTTCGGACCTTCCTCGCCTTCTTCTTGTCAAGTCACGAGCGTCTCTCTCTTCTTTCTCTGGTTTTTTCTCATTAAGGGTTAACGAGTTTCTTTTCTTTCTTTTCGAGATTTCTTTCTTTTCTTCCTCGTCTCTAACAGCCATGGAGGAGGATGAGGTAAATCTTCTTGGCCCTCCCAATCCTACGTATCATATCAATGATCGTCTCTCGAATGCCGCTTCTCCTGCTGCTGCTGCTGCGGCTGCTCGTGTATTTCCAGGTGTATCGACACCTCAGGGTGTCTCGACACTTCGGGGTGTATCTACACTAGGAATGTCTATTGAAACATCGTTTTCATCCTCATCCTTATCCTCGCTTTTCACTGGAAACTTATCTTACCTTCCACCAGAGAACAAGAATGGTCTTTCCTCTTCTTCTTCATCTTCTGTTTCTTCTCTTTTCTGTGATTCGTCCTCTCCTCCTGCATATGTTGTATGGGACGCATCCGCCTTTGACTTGAATCTTTGCTTCGAGCATGTTATTCTTCCTTTCTTTCCTCTTCTCCTCCTTCTTTCTCGTTCTCTTCTTCTTGCTTTCTCTTCTACCTACTCATCGTCTTCAAGGACCTCTTCTTCCTTCTCTTCGACACGGCCTGTCTCCCTCCTTGACCGTAGACGTCTAACACTCGTAGTGCTTTCTTGTCTTGTTCTTTTTTTGCCTCTATTACTTTTGAATGCTTTTCTACCTTTCTTCTTTCCTTCTTTGTATGCCCCTACGTCTCATCTCCCTTCTTTTCTTCTTCCTTTTCCACCTGACTTAGCTGTCGCGTCTTCACTTCAAATTCTCTTCTTCTTTCTTCTTCTCCCTCTTCTTCTCTCGGAAAGTCGACAAGGAACACGTGAACATCCGCTTCTCAGATGGGGTGTATGTACACAAGGTCTCTTATCTCTCATCTTTCTTCAGTCACATCTTCGATCATGGATGAATGCAAGATTAAGGTGGAGTACGTGGCAAGTGCTAGAGATTCTATCTCTCCTACTAGATCTTCTTCTTATATGGAGATATTGCTTCATGAAAAGACGTACGCCTCACCGAGTAAGATCAAAGGAACTCGAATAGGAAGGGCATCTGCAAATCAATTCTTGTCCTGTGAAAGAAGAAGTTTGAAGAACGGAGTGCTCCACATTTCTCTCTTCTCTACACATGCAAGAAGGCCTATTCTCGGCATATATATATTTATATATATGTGATGTATACAGGTATATGTATGTATACATACGTACACATACCTGTAGTGGTGTGAACAGGGAAGGAGAAAGAACGTGGGGGGAAGCGCACGTATCTCTTACACGCTTTGCATCCCCTCAGTATGAGAAAAGGAGATCTTATGCCAGAATGTAGGAAAAGGAGTAGAGGGTGTAAGTCTTGAATCTTCTGAGGCTTATTCAATAGAGAAAGCCCTTCTCATCTCCTTCCTTACACGATCAACAGTCATTCCTTCGTGTGCCTGAGCAGAAGAAGAAGAAGTCTCTCTCTGGTGTACATACACCCGCCTTCTTCTCACTTCTTTCTTTCTTTCTGATGTCGGTCTATCGCATAGAGGTAGTGTGAGTAGGCATGCCTCAGCAGAGATAGAAGAGATAGATAAAGACAGGTAAATAGATATATTGATCGATAAATTGAAGATAGATAGGAGATAGATAAAAGAAAGATAGATAGACAGATTGAAGATGATAGATCAAAGATAGATAGATAGATAGGCATGGTGGATAGGTTAAAGATAGATAGATAGATAGGCATGGTGGATAGGTTAAAGATAGATAGATAGATAGGCATGGTGGATAGGTTAAAGATAGATAGATAGAGAGGCATGGTGGATAGGTTAAAGATAGATAGGTAGATAGAGAGGCATGGTGAATAGGTTAAAGATAGATAGATAGATAGATAGGCATGGTGGATAGGTTAAAGATAGATAGATA
>NW_027153934.1:0-267 GCF_002600585.1 Cystoisospora suis
AAAACCTAAGAAGAAATGAAATCTAGAAGAAGAGAAGAAGAACATACATGACTTTCTTGATAAAGAACATTGAAGAGATCACGAGAGATGGGAAGACTATCTCCTTGTCCTTCGGTGTATGTACACCTCAGCTTAATACGATGAAGTAGGGAGAGTGTATAACGTTCTGCTGATCGTCGATCTGCTTTTGAAATTGTCCCTCCATTCAACACTCTCAGCTCCGGGAACAAGGATATCAAAACCTTACAAAAACGAAAGAAAGAAAGA
>NW_027153934.1:660-4025 GCF_002600585.1 Cystoisospora suis
AAAGAAAGAAGAGAGGAACGAGGAAAGAGAAGAAGATTTTTTGTAGACACGAAAGGAAGTGAGAGAGGGGTATCTGATCAATAGACATGCTCGTAAGGAAGGAAAGGTGAGAGAGAAGCTTGCTGTTGAGAATCTTACTCTCTCTCTATTGCTAGGTAGACACGAATAGACTAGAAGGAATGTCTATCTTACGTGACGGAGGGAAGAGGAATCTCCTAGTAGCCAGAAAGAAAAGAAAAGATATCTCAGTCGCTCATCTAGTTAGAGGTGTAGATAGAGGAGTAGATTCATATCTTGTCAACATGGAAGAGACTGGGGAGATACCTCGCTTCTATGGAAGTAGATATATGTCTACATACCTACACATACATACAGAGGGACATCGGTAGATAGATAGAAAGGTATTTAGATAGATTATAGATCGCATAATAGAGAAAGATAGAGACAGACAGATAAATACTTTATATAGGTATAAGTAAAGGTCTTTAGGCAGTTTGGCATGCATTCAAAGAGAGCGCCTTAAGGAGGTGTAGAAAGATATACGTAAAGATAGATAGACAGATAATATGGAGGTAGGTAGATAGATATATACAGAGATAGATAGATGGGTAGATGAGCTGTTCGAGTGTGTTGTTGATTTGAACTTCCTCCTTCCTTCATTCCTTCTGTATCGGTTGAGTCGATGCTGTATGCATCGATTGTCCCTCCCTGTTTTCCCCCTTGCCCGCTGCTGTAATCTAGCTCTTCTAGATTGGATACACACACCTCCATTCTCCTACATAGAGATATACATGTAAACAGAAAGAGACAGGCACAGAGAAAGACACGGCTATACCTGTCTCTGTGGAGAAGAGGCGCCGAAACCTCCGCGGGCGATAGACGAAGAAGAAGAAGAGAGAAGAAAAGGATTTCCTTGCAGCATTAGTCGCTCGATCTTCGGAAAGCACTTAGATAGAAATATCGCTGTCTCCCTACACAAGAAGAGAAGAAGAGATACGATGAAAAGATAAGAGAATAGGAGAAGAAGAAGAAAAGAGGAGAGAAAGAGAGGAGACAAAAAGAAGAGAAGCGTGAAAAGGAGACAGTGTGATAGATACATATGTGCGACACCGGAAAAACTCGAGAGAGAGTAGCAATCTAGTGAATGGGAAATCTCTATTGTACAGGAAGACGAAGAGAAGAAGAAGAGCATCCATAGAGACAGAAGAAGAGAAAGAGAAGAAAGAATGAAAAGGAGAGTCGTATCGAGACAGAAAGAGAAGTGAAGTGAATCAACTCACCTCAGTACCTCTTCTCTCTCTTGTATATATCACGTCCCATACATAGACACAACGGAATACTACGCCTGTAGACATACATATGTATACATGTATAAATGTCTATATACATCTACTTGTAGAGGGGGGAGTGATGTGTACGGACTCTAATTCTTTGTGCATGCGAAGTTCAGAGAAAGAGCGGAAGATTCTTTGAAAAACGCGGGTCTGTTGGAAGAAGGAAGCATGCAAAGAAAGAGGACGCGTCTGCCCGTACGAAGAAGAGAAGAAACCGAGTGTATAGACACACGAGAAGTTTCAGACATAGAAAAGACTAGGGAAGAAAACAGGCGAGGGAAGATGATCAACCGGCAGCATGTATACAGAACGAAACATCCCGAGAAAGAGAATTTCCACAGAGACTTAGATACAGATGGTTTTGTCTCCTACATGAGCCCCCCCTCCCTCTCTTTCCCTTGATCTCTCTATATACTTATCTCTATCGACAGATCTCAACTCGTTCACAGCTATCTGTCTATCTATCTTTAATCTATCTATCTACACGCGCCTACATAGACAGAAAGAGAAATAGATAGATAGACTGAAGACAGATAGATAGATAGATATGGGTGCAGAGAGACATGCAGACATGAATACACGTGTATATAGTTAAACATATGCCTACCTCCAGCTATACTTCAAGTCCCCATGTATACGCAGCTAGATAAACGGCATACACGTATATATGTATATATATATCTAACTACATACATTGAGTAGAAGAAGGAAGTGATGAGAAGATGCGGCTATAGTGTGAGAGGATGATATATGGAGAGACGAAAAGAGATCTTCTCTCTTTCTCTACCGCCTCCTTCAATCGAGATCTTTTCCTTCCATGCCTACCAAGTATCGATTTGATTTTCTTCGAGACATAGCTCGATAACCTTATTTCGTCTCTCTTCAGAAAGAGAAGAAGAAATACAACCCCAGAGATCTTCACTTGTAATCTTTTCTTCTTCTTCTCCCGTCTGTTCATGTTTCTCTTTCTCTTTCTTCTTCTTCTCGTCTTCTGCAATTCCTCTTGGAGTCGATCTACCACCATCGACATTCCTGTCAAGATCGAGATTTTCTTCTTCTGTTCGACTTATGCTTTTCTCCCTTTCTTCTGCCTCTGCATGCAGCAATGGAAGTTGATCAGGCAGAGGAGGAGGAGGAGGTTGTTTGGCTGTACATACACCGGGGAGTCGATTGTTTAGCATACATAGAGTATCGAGATGAGGAAAGTACATAAAAGTTGAAAGACAAGACATCCATGAGGATATCTCATTCTCGGATATATCTAGCCATGTTAAACGAGCAAACAGCAACGTCGATGATCGACATGTCTCCTTCTTTCTCTTCTCTTCTTCTTCTTCATCTCTTTCATTCGTAGACTTATCCTTCACAGAAGAAGAAGAAGGTGTTCGTTCTGAGCCACGTCCACGAAGTGTCGTCGATTCTTCTGTGTTTCCTTCTGCTTCTTGATCTCCTTCTTTTCTTCTTTCTTCACGAGATTCATCTTCCACTTCCGCGACTTTTTCGTCTTCTTTTTCTTGATCGTCGGTGCCGAGATGGCTTGAAGGGAGAAAGAAAGGGAGAGAAGTTGGATCTAGAGAATTCGCACGAAGAGAAAGACGCTCGACTTTCGGTGCTAAGCCAGTCAAGAAAACGAGCTAACAGACAAACAAGCCAAGAAATACAAAGAAAGAAAGAAAGAAGAGGAAAGAAAGAGATCAGAAAGAAAGATAGGGATAGGAAAGAGGTAAGTAAGAAGAACGGGAGAGATAAGAGGAAAGAAAGAAGTAAGAAGGAAGAAAGAAAGAGATAAGGGGAGAGAGACGCGAAAGAAAAAGAAGAAAAAGGAGAAAAGAAAACAGCCACACACGGCGTGAAAGAAGAAGGAAGCATGTCTTTCTTCCTCTTCTTCAACTTCGTATCTCACTGCTTTTCCTTCTTTGCTTTCTATCTTCCTTTCACGTCAGAAAAGAAGAGACAGACACTGGAGTTAATGAACAAATGGAGAACATGTCTCTTCTCCTTCCTTCCAGATATATCTCAACTTGACCCGCC
>NW_027153934.1:4343-12663 GCF_002600585.1 Cystoisospora suis
AGAAGAGAAAGCATGGAGTTCAACTCGAGGGGAGATTCAGTCACCTTTCTTTCTTTCTTTTTCTTGGGCTAAACAAACACTCCTTCTCTCCTTTCTTTCATTCTTTCTTTTTATCTTTGTCCTTTTCTTCTGTCTCTTACCTCTTGATATGTGATATAGGTCTCATCGAGCACTAACTCCTCCAGATCCAACAGCCTCACATCCCTCTTCATCTCCTCTTCATCTCCTTTTCTTTCTCTTTCTTCTTCTTTTTCTTTTTCTTCTTGTCCAGGGCATTTCGCATCTCTTTCTTTCGAGGAAAGACGTCTTGAGAGAAAAGAAGGAGGAAGAGTCGATGCATCCAGACGAGTCCCGGAGAGACAGAGAGACTGAAGGTGTGGAGTCGATCTGAGAATCGAGAGAAGGTCTCCCCAGTCTCTTATCAAGCTATCGACAAGAGACAGCATCCTGAGCTCTTCAGACAAAGAAAAGAGAGAAGAAAAGAAAGAAACAAAGGAGTGGATATATCAAGACAAGAGAATGAATGAATGGACGAGGAGAGCAGACTAATAGGACCTATCTTCTTCTTCTTTGAAGAGAGATTGAGTAGAGTCATTCATAAACAAAGTATGGAAATGCTTGTTGTGAAGAGAAAGTCATACAGCCACTCTGTATGTATGCTCATCTCCGGTGAGAGACACAAACATGAAAAAGGGGAGATCTATGAAAAAGCAACAAGAGAACTCTATCAACCACACAAATCTCTCTCTCTAGAGAAAGAAAGTCACATCTCTAATGAAAAATACAAAAAGCAGAAGATCTGCAGGTACCTGCATCAAACCTATCTAGAATCTATCTATCTACCTATCTCTCTTTAATCTATCTATCGATCTATCTATCTTTGATTTATCTTTATCTACCTACTTTTGACCCATGTATCTATCTGTCTGCAAGTATATGGATTTCTATGTACAGAGTAGATAGGCACGGCCTTTCCCCTCTGTAATCAAAAGTCGGCCTGAAAGCGAAGTGAGGGACCGAAGAAAAAGAAGAGGAACACGCAAAGGCATGCATGCATGCATACTGCGCTCGGAAGGGACGAGGGAGAGACGAAGAAGAAGGCGCACCAGAGGCTAGTATGAGGTGTATATACACCTTAGAAACGGAGCCTCTGCGTTATCAGGAAGAAAACCAACGTTTTCTTCAAATGCACTCGGATAGGAGAAAGCTTGTACATCATTTTATCTCTCAAGATAGACAGAAAGAAGCTTATCTTTCTTTCTTTCTTTTTCTTTTCATCTGAGAAACCTTCAGGATACACGGCATTCTGTTCAATAGTCACACGTGTGTACAGGCACACATCGATGCATATGCATACATAGATACATTACGCTATAGGAGGCCTATATACATGTGTACACTAAAGAGAGATGGAGAAGATATATACATGATCTACGTAAGCCTGTCTCCCCGGCTCTATAGATAGATATATGGATAGAAAGACCTCTATAGGGAGAGAAAGAGATATGTCTCTCTCTTCCTCTACTTCTCTACAGAGTTACATGCAGAGAGAGAATGAAGAGGATCCTAACTTGGTAGATAAAGATAAGGAGGAGGCCCTGCAGAGCGAATAGCGTGAGAGGAAGAAAAGGTCATAGCGTTCAACAAGTGAAGATTCCCAAAATACTTCTCCGCCTGAACACCCAATAGGAATAGTTAACACACAGGCAGAGAAAGACAGAGAGATAAACAGAGAGATAGATCAAAGATAAATGGATAGATAGATAGATAGAAGATCGACTGAACATAGAGAGATAGATAGCTACATGAAAGATAAAGAGAAAGAGAGCTTCAGTCAATTAGTGTATGAGGCAGGACCGAGAGCTCGAGACAACTTCTGAACTGACCTATATTGGAACTGAAGAAAGTCATAAAGATATAGAAAAGACATACACATCTATATGTATACATATAGATGTAGATAGAGAGGTAGACAGATAGATGTACATAGATAAATAGATAGATATAGACATGTAACGGGTATATGTACAGGTACATGGATAGAGAGGAATGGATAGAGAAGATCAGAATCTATCAAGGGAGATGGACGCATGCACACATGCAGAAGAAAAGAAAGAAAGAGACGCCGTGTCCTGGTCTCCGTATCTCTAGAGAGTTGTCGTATTTTCGTGAAGACGAAGATTAATTACTAACCACTGAGAAAAGAGAAAAAGAAATTTAAGAGAAAGTCTTTGGAAATCTCAAAATTTTACACTACTTCATGTAGAAAAGAAGCTAGAGAACATCCTCCTTTAGAAGGGGTATGACTAGTAGCCAACGGTGTCTTCTTTCTCGGCTGTATGTACATACACCTCAATATAAACTCCATGTATGGGGAATGATAGAAGAGTAGATACAGATATAGACATAGCGATCTATTGGAGATACACATGAGTCTTCTCCATGTGCTCAGTTTCCGTCTACGTTGGTAAGGCCAGTCTTCTTCTTCTTCCTCTTCCTTCCTTGTCTATCTATCGTGAGGAAGGTGGACTCGATGTTCTTTCTTTCTTTCATAGTAGCCATACACAGAGAGAGAGAGAGAGAGAGACAGGGAGAGTACGACAAACAGGAGTAGAAAGAAAGAGATCTATTTCGCATACTCAGAGTCAGCCAAGACTATATGGAGACAATCGCCTAGAAAGCAAAGGAGGAACAAAAGAAGAAGAAGACGAAGAGGAGAGGCATTTTTCTTCTTCCTCCTCCTCACCATCTCTCCCAGTGCCCCAGACATCTATCTTTGATCTACCTTCAATCTGTCTATCTTAATCTATCTATTCATCTGTCCTTCTATCTATCTATCTATTCATCTCTATATACCTTTTTATATAGATATACACATGATGTAGATAAGTAAGAAAGAGCCATCTTGATCTACGTCACTCTTCTTGTATGTATGAAGACGTGTATGAGACGAGGAGAGGAAGAGAGAAAAAGAAAGAGAAAGAAAAAGAGAAAGAAAGAAAGAAAGCCTTTCTGTAATTCTCTTTGTTCTTCTTACTTCTTCTCTGCCGACAAACTCGACATTCTTTTTCTTTCCTGTCTGAGGATTGATAAGAAGCATCTCATCCACCTGCTCTAAAAGAAACACACACAAGAAAAGAAAGATCGGAAAAGAAGAAAGATTAGAAAGAATGAAAGAAAGAAAGAGAGGGAGGGAGAAGTGAGTGAGGTCGTTAGTCGGCATATCGGCTCCCTCTCTATTGGAAGAGAGAGAAACAAAGACTCTCCTCTCTCTCTCTCGCTCATCATGTGTCACGAAGCAAAATTCTCTCGTTCTTTCTCTTCTTCTTCTCTTCTCTCCTCTATCTATCTATCTAGCTATCTGTCTCTATCTTCAATCGATCTATCTATCTGCCTCGACAGTATCAGACTCACGAGGAGATAAAGAAGAAGAAGAAGACTAAGAATGCTGAAATAGAAACCCTAACACCGACAGGCAAGCGAGAGCTCTAAAGAAGAAGAGGAAGAGGATGATGGGGGGAGGGGGGGGGTCACCAAGACAGAATAAGAGAAAGAAGAAGAAAAAGAAGAGAAAGATCACACGAAAATTCCCCCGCCTCTTCTCGAGTTCTTTACCTCATGAAAAGATACGAAGAAAAGACAGAAGAATGTTTACCCGGAAAGAAGAAGAAGAAGAAAAAGAAGAAGAAGGGAGACACTTCAATGTGAGGGTACCCATAGGGGGGTAAGTGAGGCAATAGAGAGAAAAAGAAAAACGTCTCCTTTCTCTCCTTCATCCTCTTCTTCGGCTTATATACGAGACAAGGATATACTAGATAGAGAGAGGGAGAGATAGATGATATACATCAGAAGACTGACTGTATCGATCCATACATACTCATACAGGTGCATGCATACATACATCACACATAGGAGACGAGAGAGAGAAGAAGAGAGAGAGAAATTTTCGAAGAGAGAAAGAGATCTATGTTTCTCAAATCATATCTCCATATATCGTCCCTAGATATTCATTCATTCTATGTATACCTATATATCTATATATATCTATATCTATATATATATATATACGTATGGATATATGCATATAACTATGTGAATGATCGTACCTTGAGTGAGTTTAGTTGTATATCTTTCTAGAACAGCCCACTTAAAAGACTTTGGCTCAATCAGCTTATGACGCTTAACAAAGGACCCTCCTCTTATCTCCTTCTTCTTCTCTTCTTCTTCTTCTTTGTGGTCTCTTTCTTCATTTTTCTTCTTCTTTTCTTGTTGTTTCATATGACTCGAGCAATAGAAGTATCTCTTCCCGTTGATTGAGCCGTCATGCTTTCCTCTATTACTAGAGTCATCCCACTCTATACCTATCCATAAATCTTCTTCTTCCTCCTCTTCTTCTTCTCTTGTTTTATCTCCTTCTTCTTTTTCTTCTTCTTTTCCAATGTTTCCTTGAATGCTCTTCATCTCTGCCGTCTTCTCCCCTTCATTCCCTTCATGAGAAAGACTCCCGGAAGAGTCTCTTGAAGAATTATCTTGCTTTTCTTCTTCTTTCCCTTCGGTAGATTTTGAGAGAAGAGGAGGTTTCCTGCTTTCTCGAGAATCGACCTTCTGTTCGTTTGATGTATCGACAGCATCGAGAAGGGAAGAAGGATGCGTCTGCGGTCCTTTCCTTGTTCTCCGTGAATAGCCTTGAACAAGCCCAATGTATCGTACAGTTCCCCGATAACCCTCAAGATCACAGACACGATCTCCTATGGTGTATGTACACCGCAGAGGCGGCAGTTTCCTTCTCTCCGGGGAAGAACAAGAAGCGCATGGGGAACAAGAGGAAGAAGAAGAAGAGAAAGATGAAAGATGTAGTGAAGTGTGAGGAGATTCCATGGTCTAGATCATCTAAGAAAAAGAAACGAAAAAGAGAAGAGGTAGTGGCGATGAATTAGCGAGAACATCTTCCGATGATAGACATCGTGAGAGAGGCAGGAAAGAAGATTTCGAGAAGTGGAAGAAACGAAAAAAGAAAGAAGGAGGAGGAGAAGAAGAAAGGTGTTTGTGTCTATGTGAGAAGAAGGAGAATGAAGGAATTCAATTAGAAAGAAAAGAGGTTTATCTGTAGATGAAATCTCTCTCTTCTCTTCGTGAAACGTAAGTGACCTGCTCATTAGACACTCGGCTGTACATACACCCCAGCCGTAGAAAGAGAAGAGGAAGTAGAAGAGTGTGGAGAGATGGGATATTTCTCTCTCTATGGTTGCTTTTCATTCTTTCTTCTTTATTCAAATTCTTTCCTTGGAACAAGGTAAAAAGAAAGAAAAGAAAAGAAAAGAAAAGATATGATAATGAACGTGAAGGAAAGAGAGCATTGAGAATCTCTCTCCTTCTCTGTTGTCTTGTTCTCATCCCTTCTTTTACAGACTCTTTTCTTCTTTTCTCCATGTGAAAACGAGACAGAAAGAAAGAAAGAGAAAAGAAGAGAAGCAGAGCTTGAGTGTGAGAAAGAAAGAGAGAAATAGAAGAAGTAGAGAGGCAGAAGAGATCAGCTATCTCCAAGACACATGCTGTTGAGGAGGAGAGAAAGAAAGAAAAAGAGGACAAGGTAGAAAAGGAAACAGAAATGCGGGGAGATGAAAGCTAGAGAAGAAAGACTTTAGATACGTAGAGAATTATAATATGAAGAAGTATATAAGAAAGAAAGCTGCCTGTCTTGAAATAGGCTTGCCGCCTGGACTCTCCTCCCATGGGCGAGGTGAGAGAATGAGTAAGCAAGCTCATCGATCGATCTCTCTATCTAGCTTTTCTTTCCGTCTCTTACGCCCTTTAAAGTAGGTAGTACTCTATCTCCTAGGAAAAGGTCGTAAAGAGAAGAGCTGCTAAAAAGAAGAAGAGAACGGAGAGCCAGAAGACAGATCGAGAAAGACCCATAGGGGGAGATTCTTCTACGGCAATCTATCTCTTCTTCTTCTTTGTCGGCGAGGCAGTTGTGTATGGATGAGAAGGTAAGAGGGGGGTGTATGAAGAAGAAGAGCTGCAAGGGAGAAGGAGGAGGCGGAGAGTGCATGCCCCCATGACGAGGTATTATACACGATCACATCCCCAAGATAGATTAAGGACGCAAGGTCTAAATCTCGCTCTTTCTTTCTTTCTTTCTCTCTTTGACTCCTTCTCTCTTTCTGGCAAGAATTTCTTGAGTCTTTTCATGGATTTTCCTCCATCTTTTTGCTTCCTTTCCTCCTTCATAGCGCCCGTGTTTCTTCTCTCTTTTCTTAAGCCTTCACAAACCCCTGTCGCGACCGTCCTCCCTACCTCTTCGTATCATCGTTCTTCTTCTCTTCCTCGCTTCATTTCTCTTCTTTTCATGCTTTTGTTCTTGATCTTTTTGCTTCACATTAGTCCTTTTTCCTCTTCCTTCTCTGTCTCTTCTTTTTGGATTTCTCTAGATCTCTTTCCTTGTCTCTTCTCCATTCTGTTGGATAGTGAGAAGCGTGGCTTTTCTCCACCTCTTTTTCTCTCCCTTTCTTTGTCTCTTTCTCTCTCTCTTGCTTCTTTTCTTTCTTCTCTTGGCCGAATCCTATACTTTCACTTGCCTGGCTTTTTTCTTCTTACATTCATGGGAATCCTCTTCCCATCTTCTCTCCCTTTCTCCATCCTCTCCCTCCTTGTCCTCTCCCCTTCCTTCCCATTTAGACTCTTCTGTCAGGAGCATCTCTCTTGTTTACTCTTCTTTCTTCTCCGTCGCATGCAGTCTTTTATGGGAGGTGTCTGTTTTATCTGGCGACTAGTCTTCATTCCTTGAAGATCTGCAGAACCTAGGAAGCCTTCTCATTCAAAGAAAGGAGAGAGGTAAAGGAAAGGGTAGGCGACCACAGAAAAGATGGATTCTCGCAAGAAAAAGAGAGAGAATTGTCTTTCTATCTAGCCACGTACGTTGTCTGGGTCTGGGTTTCCTTTCTTACTTGCTTCAGGTCTATTCTCTCTATCGTTCCTTCTTCTGTCTTATATCTCTATCTTCTTCTCACTTCTTCTTCTTCAAACACCTCGAGTTCTTTAGTTCTTTTCATTCGGTCTTGCCCCTTCTCTCTCCTAATTTTTTGCCAACGGAGATATCTTTCTCTCTTCATTTCTCTTTTGTTCTTCGCCTCTTCTTCAATCCTATCTTTCTCTCTCTTTTCTTCCTCCTTCCGCCGTTTCTCCTTCTTCTTCCACTCCTCTTTTCCCCCCTTTCATCCTTTCTTCTCCTCTCGTCTTTCTTTCTTCTTTAGTCTTTGACCGGAATCTTTCGGTTTCTCTCCCTTCTTAGGAGTTCCTTCACAATGTTTACTCCGTACTCTCCTCCTCCCTTCATAGGAGGAGGGGGGGGACCCGCCAATCTCGCTGTCCCTCCCTCGACAACCTCAGGTGTGGGGACAGCAGGAGGAAGTAGCAGTACTAGTACTACTAGTAGTAGTAGTAGTCACACCGCATGCACTGCTTTACCATCTTCATCTTTATCCCCCCCTCAGCCTCTTCATCCGCCACAAGCTGCAGGAAATTCTCATCTCTATCAGACATCTCTAGTCATGGCCGCCGCTGCGGCTGGAGTAGCACAACCTCCAGGAGGTCCCCATCCCCCTCCTCCTCCGTCAGGTAAGAAAGAATGAACGAAAGAAACAAGAGAAAGGAGATAGCCTCTCTCCTCCTGCTTTTTCTCTTCTCTTTCTCTCTTCACTCTTGATTCATTTCAGTACTGCTGGGATATGCACGTATAATGACAGAGAGAGAGAGAGAGGGAATGAAAGAGGGAGACGTCTTCTTCTTCGTATTTGTCTCTTGAGACAGACAGAGAGAGCGAGAGTTGTGCTTGGCAAAGTATGTAGAGTAGGAAGGAAGAAATCTTGACTTCATTGTGTACGTATACTCTGTGTGAATGTTCTATCATCTATTTATCTATCTACCTATCTCTCTATCTACTATCTTCAATCTGTAGATATATATCTCTCTCTCTTTGGAGATGACTGGGGGCTTTGCGTTCTTTTGAGGAGGTGTATGTTAAGTTGCTTGCTGTCTGTCTCATTATAGTAAATGAGAGATAAAGAGGAAAGACATGAAAGCTCTCCATCTCTTCCCACGATTAACAGGAGAAGGGGGTGTGGCTCTTTCTCTCTCACTACATACATGATCCCTTCTTTTTCATCTCCTTTCTCTTAGAATCCAAGACCTCTTCACAAGTGTCTCTGAGCCACCATGACCATCTCCTCTCATTCACGTCAACAGCATCTTGATATAAATATATATATCTCTTTCCTTCTCTCTTTCTTTCTTGTTCATTTTCCTCTTCCTCTCCTTCTGT
>NW_027153935.1:0-15405 GCF_002600585.1 Cystoisospora suis
ATCAAAATAAAGCAGTGCGTCAGTCTACGATAGCCCTAGTTCTAATTGTAGACGTGAGGAAACAGTTAAGATAGATAGCTATCGGAAGAGCCAACCATGTCTTCTACAATGAGGAAAACTCCAAACTTTTCTTTGCTTTTTCTTAACCTTCTCGATTGATGGAGTGATAGATCCAAGCGAAGAAAAAGAAGAAGTTGAACAGATAGAGCTGCTCGATAGACGACAAGGAACCTCTTTTTATCTCGCGAGATAAAAAGAGGCTGGTGATCTGAAGGGATTCTTTCTCTTCTTCTTGCTACTGCTGTGGGAATTTCTTTCTCTTTCCCGTGACTCGACTCCGTTGCCAAGAGGGGAGAGGCTCCTTCATGGCAACCTTATCGTTACACCCCACAAGAAGATATATATATAGAGAGAGAGAGAGAGGGAGATAGATTAGAGATTGAGAGATTGAAGTAGACAGATAGATTAAAGATAGATAGATCTTCATGTGGCTACTTGCTGTTTCGTATGTTCTGTCTATGGGTGAGAGCGACAGATAAGAAAGAGATAGAGAGAGATAGACGAGTGAAGTCTCTCTGAGTTGAGAAATTCCTTCTTATGGCCTCCATCTATGCAGGTCGGCGGGTGATCTTTCTTCGCGGCGGGCAAGTAGTAAATCTCTTGCATCTTTTCTCTCTTTCTCTTTCTTTCCCGCTAGACTTCTCTCATGGAGCTTGATCTGAGAGGATGGACCTTTCTGAAGATCCTTTGCCCTTTAAAGAAGAAAAGAAAAGAAGCAGGCTTCTTTCTCACCTTTTTTTCACAGACGGATGGATCGGGTCGTGTTTGGCTTCTTCACGCACACCAAGGAAAGAAAAGATTTACCTATGATCTATCTTCTATGGATCTCTGTATGTAGTGAATAATGCTTAGGCAGATCGAGGAATGCGGAAAAGAAAGAAGAGAAAAACGAGGAAAGAGAAAGAAGAGAAGACCAAGAGAGAATCTTCGCTATCTTTCTTTCTCTCTCTCTCCCTTTCTCGTCAACTCGTCGAGCGTTGAGATTTCTCTTCCTTTCCCCATGTCTCATCCGTCTTCTTCTTCTTCTTCTTTTCTCCTCTGATCTTGCCTTCTCTTTCCTCCTCTTCTCTTTTCCTTCTATCTTTCTTTCTCTCTTTCTCCTTTTTCTTCCATTCATTCATTTAGCCTGGTAGAGGCCGTAGGATAGCTTACTGCCCCACAGCTTAAGAGTGAAGAAAACTATCCCCTCCTCCAATGTGAAGAGATTTAAGAAAAACAAAAACGTCGGCTTTACCAGGATAATAGTCACATGGTGCATCTCGAACTTCTGTTGCTTTTGCTGAAATAGAGACGGACGATTGATCGATAGCTCGATCAATCGATCGATCGATCAATCTTGACTTTTATCGACTAGTGATGGCTCGGCTGACTGAGACAAGGGATTTCTCTTGTTTCTAAGAAAGTAAAGATAAAGAAGAAGCAAGAAAGAGTAGGAGAGAAGGACTCATCACTATTGGAGAAGTGATCGTGCGCAAGAAAAAGAAACAAAGAAAGAGAAAAGAAGAAGAAGCAGAGGCAAAGGGAATGCAAGAAAGACGAGAAAAGGGAAGAGACAGAGAGAGGAAGAGGGACAACGGTGACTAAACAGAGAAGGTCAAGTTTTGTCCTTGTGGTGAAAATAAGCTTGTTGAATTCTTTCTTTTCTCCCTATACTTCTTTCTCTCTCTTTAAGTCTTCTCTCCGTATCTTTCTCATTTCTCTAAAGAAGAAGAAAAGAGTCTTCTTTTTTTCTTTCCTTTATGCGTATCAGAGAAGACAGAAACTGCTCTCTATTCTTTTCATTTTTTGGAGGCAAGGATGATAGCTGCTCCTCTTCTTCCTTCGTGAAAATTCTCCGTCGAAATCCTGAGGAAAGGAAAACTTCTCGTTCGCGGGGAAAGACTACCCTCTCTCTCCCGGTCTATGCAAACAAAGAGGACAGTTACACTCACGAAGAGAGAGAGAGAGAGTTAGGTTCGCGAAGATTGAGAGAGAGAAAAAGAAGGAAAGAACGAAAGAAAGAAAGGATCTTTATCTCTGATGGATAGTCGTGGTAACGTCTGCCTCTCTCCGGTTCTTTCTCTTCTTCTCCTCTCGCCTGTTTTATGATAAGAAAGACATAAAGACTTACCCACACGTAGATTCAAGACAGATAGATAGGTCGATAGCTAGAGACACACACTATAAGGAGATATGTCGATAAACAGAAAAAGGAAAGAAGAAAAAGAAAGAAGGACCTCCTTTGTCTGTCCACATGATCCCTTTCTCTATCTTCTAATTGCGAGGTAGACAAAGATCATCTTTGATCCTATCCATCACGTCTCCCATCCGCGAAAAGAAGTGGATATCTGGCTCACTTCATAAGAATCAAAAGACCGTGCATTGGCCATCTTTATAGCTCTACAGAGATATCTCTACATACAGACGCAGAGCCTCGTAAAGATATCTTTCCATAGTCTTATCAACACTGTGTCTCCCTGAAGAAACAACTGTCTCTCTCCGCATCTTCTCTGTCTCCTGTAATGCTTTACTTTCGCTTTTACTCCTTCACATTCTATTCGAAGCAGAGGGGGGGATTTCTACGGAAGAAGTGACGACAGATCTTCTTCATTTTTCTCTTGTACTTCTTCGGATTTTTCTCTCTACAAGTGAGATCTCCCTCTTCTTCCTGTTCTTTTCGCGAGAAAAGATTTGGACGTTTCAAAGAAGAGAAAGATAAAAAAAGAAATCCTATCAAGGAGGGGCATTGCCTTACAGGTCTACCAGTCACATTACGTCTTCTTTCTGTTCGGACCATCATCATAAGAATCTACATCTAGCCTTCTCACGCGGTGTACATACACCCGAAACTCATACTGATCAAAGCAAGATATCACAAGCTCTCTTTTATACACTTCCGCAGGAGCCTTCTCTTTCTTCTGTTTTTCGAACTTCTCATCGATCTATCTTCTTCTTCCTTTTTACCTCTCCACTGGATCACCATCTTCTTCCTTCCTCTCTATCTACAGCTCTCTTTTTTCTTCCAGCCCTCTTCCTTTCCTACCTCTTTTCCCTTCTCATTCATTCTTTCTCACTCTTCGTATCTCACTCAAGTTGATCTTTTTTTTCTCAATCAAAACAACCAAGGTGTCTTCCCTTCCTATTTTCCTCTTCTTCTCCTCCTCCTCCTCTCTAAGATACCGATCGCTTTCTTCTCTCTCCGTCTTCACTCTCGTCATCTTCCCGTCTCTCTTTCTCTCTCTCTCTGTTTCTTTCTTTTTGCTAAAAAGATGTCTTCTACCCTGTCTAACTACGCTTACGATACTTCTCTTTTACTTGAATTTCTTCTTCTCTTGGACCGTCTTCTCTCCGTTTACTTCGCCCCGGTCTTGTACATCTTTGTCTTCTTCTATAAGGCGTATGTAAAGAATATTTCGAGTGTGTATCTTGCAGGCGATTTCTGTATCTATCTGTGTTTCTTCTTCATCAATAAAACTCGCCTCACCGCTGGATCCTACGGGAATAAATCGCAGTCTCTGTCTCTGATCGTATGGTTCTGGCTGCTCGGCCTGTTTATCTTCATGACAAATATCTATACTCTTACAGGTCTACAGCTCCTTCTCACAAGCGAAGTAGTTTTCACGAGTCTCTCTCTCTTTCTCCTTCTCTTTCAGTATCTCTGGTCCCTAGCCAATCTTCTTCTCTCCAATACAACTAGCACAGAAGAATACGACGACGAGACACAAGACACCTTCTATCTCCATCATCATGAGGAACAAGAAGCGAGACGAGACAGCAGCAGAGGCCTCACAAACTTCTCCTTTCATCCTCAGAATGCTAACTCTTTGGAGAGATAAAGAACAAGTCTTCTTCTTCTTCCTTTTCTCCTCTCTTCAAAGGTATCAAAAGCGCCTATGAATCTTCTTCTTCGCGTTTTCTTCACTCTGTCTTCATTTCTTTGCTCCGTTCCTTTCCCTGTCTATCTTTCTTTCTCTCTGTCTTTCTTTACTTGATTGCTTTCCTTCCTCTTCATCTTTCACAGAGAAAAAGAAGAAGAAAGCTTCCTTTTTTGCTCAAGAGGGAGAAAGAACATCGAGATGGCGGTGTGGACAACACAAGGAAGAGTCGAGTGTCTCCTTCCTCTCCTTCTGCTTCAGTCTCTCTCTCATCTACTCAAACTGAAAAGGAATGTTCATCCACCTCATCGAATATCTATCTTTCTATCTATTTCTCTATGTATATCTATCTATCTGTCTATCAGTATACATATAGAAACAGAGGTATGGATACATGTTCATCTATGTATACTGATAGATACTCCGAATGAGAAGAGATCTTGATGTATATCCGAGGTGATAGATCTAGCTCTCCCGAGACTTCAATGAAGAAGTAGAAAATCATAGAGAGCCCCGGGTCATTTCTTCTTCTTCTTCTTGAGTTTGCAGAGAGCTCACTTTACACACTCTCCGAGAAAGATAGATCTATCTGTCTCTGATGCATGTCCTTCTATTTCTTTCCTTTTGGGCCACTGACTTTCCTCTTCTGCTCCAGAGACAGAACCATCTTTTAGAGAGCTTCGAGATTTGATAGCAAATGAATGAATACTTGAAAAGGGAAGTGTTCTTCTCTGAGCGAGTTGATAAACCTTCTACTTCCTATCCACGCGTGTTCCTCTTGGAGACAACTTTCGGATTCTTTTTCTCCTTTCTCAATGAAAATAGATTCTCCTAGTGACTGAGGGAGGTGTATATACAGCAGAGGAGAATATATATCTACGGGGGGGAAAGAGATATATCTGCCGAAAGAAAAGGAGAGTCGAAAGAACCCATGGAAGAGATGAGATTTTTTGAGTTAGGAAGAGATATAGACAGCTAAAGAAGTCGACGAGGAGGAAAACACGAGGAGATCAAGTTTCTTCTTCATCTTCTTCCCTGTTTTGAAGAAAAATGAGCCGAAAAGCAAGGCGAGACTTTCCGGTGATCATCCCACTTCGGCTTTCCCTGTACCTCCCAGGTGAGGTGTACATACACCCGAGCGAAAGTGTTGAGTGTACATACACCCGAAAAAAAGTGTACCTATCCCGGTAGTTGTTTTCATAGGGGAGACAGACAAAAGATAGATACATCCATGCTTAAATGAGCAATCATGCGTGGACGCAGATTTTCTTATTCTTTTGAAAAGATCCACACACGAAGCATTTTCTGTACAGTAGACAGTCTTGTTCTCGACATAGAGATCGAATGAGGAAGGAGTCGCACGAGGTTCTCTCTCCTCCTACGACAGACATACGGGTCTCTAGGCATACATGTACATCACCTGTCTTTCCTGAGGAGAGAGAACACATGTATAGATACCTCTCCATATGAAAGAATATCTCCGAACCTCCAAAACTGGATGAAACACTTCATTTCTTCAAGAGAGCTGTCTCCACAACAAAGATGGCCACAGGAGTTTACGTCTCCTCTCTCTTTCTCGAGCAAAAAGAAGCAATAGATCAAATTTCATGATTAGCCACACTCGTGCAAGGTAGGCATACATAACTAAACAGACACGTGTATACATATATACGTACACACATACACCCCTACATATACATACATCCCTACATACATACATGCAGGCATACATACATCCCTACATACATAGGTACATCCATATATATGTACTTACATACACATATACATACACATCAACATGATGAGGGTACATGTACATAGCTTACGCTCCGTCTCTCTCTTTTTCACTGAGTGCTGTTTCCTCTCAAGGCCGTCGTCCCTTTCTCTCTTTAGAGGTCTTCTTCTTCAGAAGAGAGAGGAAGTGGAGCGCGACAGGTGGAAGAAGAGCAAACAAGGAAAGAGAGAGAGAGGAAGTTCTTTCTTTCTTGATGTATCTGTTGTGCATTGGCATCTGATCGAGAGAGAAAGAGAGAGATAGAAAGAACCTCTCTGTCTTTCCCCTCTCTTTTCATATTTCCCAGCAGGCAGATCTTTGCTTCCTGTCTCCTGTAATTCTCGCTTATGTGGAGAGAGTTTTTCTGTAAAGAAGAGAGAAGGATCTCATTACAGTTTGCTTAGTAGGAAAGATCTCTTCTTTTCATGAATCTCCTCTGTACACAGAGAACAAATCAATCAAGAAAGATGAAAAAGGATGCGAAGGAAGGAATGACAGAAGGAGTTGAAGAGGAAGGCAAGACGGAGAAAAACAAGAAGACCTGTGAGACCATGTCATGAGAGAGAAAGAAAGGAGAGGAGGAGGAGGAGATAGGAACTGATGGTGAAAGTGAAGAAAACAACTTTGTCGATTCTTTACAAGAAGCAGAGAAAAAAAGAGAAGAACTGAAAGGAGATCTTCTTGGCAAAGAAGATATCTACATTTGAAAGAAGGGAAAGAAGTTTAAAGAATGGGTTAGATCTCCAAAGTGACAGACAAAGAAAACATCAAAATTGACAATTGTTGAACAATGAATTCGGACGAGGCGTATATACCCCTCATTCACCCGGTGTATATACACCTCAATCACCCGGTGTATATGGATAAAGGAAAGGCTATTCATCTGTATATAGGTGACTTTTCTGCTTCCGCCCATAACCCAGAAGCGAAGAGTTTAAATGAGATGACAGAGGAGCGTTCTTCACTTGAGAAGAATCGGAAAGAAACGGAAAGAAGAAAGAAATCTTTGAGCCTCCAGAAGAAGAAAGAGAGCACGGTCATGAACACACCTGTCATGTGCGGAGAAAACATGCCGCTCCACATTGGATTATTGGGAAACAAGTCCATCTCTCCTTCATTTTTAACTCATCACTCCTTTTCTTCTTTCTTTCATTCTTTCAGTCTATCTATCAATCTATCTACCTTTATTTCTTTTTCGTCTCTATCAGCACTGTCTCTAGACCTCTCATCTCTCCACCCCGATCTTTACTTCGTTTCTAACTATCTGCCGAGAGGGACGTGTGAAAAAGTGAGAAGCAGACCAACAGAGATATAATCTAACATTCACGAAGTGTTTCTCGAAGACTTTGTTCACACAGCCCCCCTAGAAAAAAGGAGAAGAAAGGTGTATGTACACTCCGAAACAAAGCTAGAATGAAAGCACCTCTCTTATCACTCTCTTCTCTCTCCCTATCATCGCCCTCTTCTTATCATTAGTCATCTCAAACATGGAGAAAGAAAGAAAGAACGGCAAGGAGAGATAGATCTTCGCGGAGTTATTTCTACGTATATCTCTGTATATCTAGATAAATGCCTGGAATGAATCGAATCGATTCTGCTGTTTGCCTATCTTTTAGTTAACTCGAAGAGAGCGACCTTCTTAGAGAAAAAGAAAAGGAAGAAAGCTGTGAAGCTCCCACCAGGAAAGAACAGAAAAGAAAAGAAAAGAAAGAGAACTTTAAGAGAAACGATGTGCCCCGATCTCGTAAGAGAAAAAACCTTCTTTCCAGATCATCAATATTGTTATCTCGTTGCATGCATCCATCCATCTTTCTTTCTTTCTTCATAATGCACGAAACTTTTGGAGGAAAGCGTCCCCCTTTTTCTCTTCTTCCTTTTTCTCATGTGAAAGACTTTTCTTTCTTTTGATCGAGGTGAGAGAAAACCGTAAATTTCAAGCTGAGTTTAACGAGGTGCACATTATCATCTAGTGTACATACACACTCCTACCGACAACGAGCCATGCCTATCGCTCTCTCTCTCTCCCTCTATGTATGTAGACGTACATAGACACCTGTGTCGGTCGTCCCACTCCATACGAAAGTATACCCCGATATACATCATGCATATACACAACATATACCTATACACATGTATAGAGACCTCTATTCATATACATATCTATGATACATACATATATAGATGTAAGTATTGATATAGAGATGTACGTGACTCTTTTCACTCTCCCGGTGAGACGACAACTTGAGACGGCAGGAGAGTAGAAGAAAATCTTTCTCTCCTTTCATTGGCAATCCAATTAGCCATATCTAATCCATCTGTCTTTATACATATATACCTGTATACACCTCTACCCTTCGCTGCACATGCATATGTACAAGCAGATGCCTGTAGACATGTGGGAAGAACGAATGAATAATATTTGGACAGAGAAACACATCTTTAAAGAGAAAGAAAAGAAGTTCCCTGCATTGGTATCAATCAAGTCTAGGTTCAGAGAAAGTCAAGAATGAAGAGAAGCCAGTCTACAATTTTTTCAGGTGTATATACACCCGAGACGACTAGATGTGTATTGTCTTATCGTTCGTATTTCTCTGTCTATGTCTCTCCTTCTTTTTCTCGTGGTCTCTCAGACTGCTTGTTCGACGTTTAATCAAAGCCCACCAGAAAAGTTTCTCTGACCCGGCGGTAGACTTTCTCCGTTAACAAAGCCTGAGATTTCTCCTTCTTCGGCGTCATAAAACTTTTCTTCTTCTTCGTCCTCTTGTTCTATCGTCTTGAAATCTTGTCCATGGATCAAGGAATCTCGATCTATCTCTCTCTTCAGTCTACTTTTTTCTGTCTCAACTGTATGCACACTATGCTGCAGTGTACATACACCCGCAGACACACACACACACATACATACACAATTCATACATATCGAGCTAGAAAGAAAAAACAAAGAATACAGACTGAAAGCAGAAGAAACACTCGATAGCAAACCCGATAAGCTATCGACCTACTCCATCCTGTCGTAACGGACAAATCTATCTATCTATCTATCTTTAATCTATCTATCTATCTATCTTCAATCTATCTATCTATCTCACACAGGGAGAGCCATCGCCTCGATGTAGCGCAGAGAGAAAGGAAGAGAAGAAGAGAAGAGAGAGAAAGAGAGTTGGGAATGGAAGGGAGGGAGAGACTGAATGCATGCAAAAAAGGCCGAGCAAATAACTACTGCTACTAGTGGCTCCGCGTACTTGTATAGAGACAGAAAGAAAGGAGCGAAAATGAAAGCACGATTTAGAAAGAAAGAAGAAAAGAAAGAAGCGAGGTCGAAGATAGAGAAGAGGACCGGATGAACAAACTAACTACACACACAGAAAAGGAAAAGAATGACACACTAGAAGACAGAAGAAGAGAGAAAAAGCAGAAGAGAGAGATGAAAAAGAGACAGGCCGCTGTACATCATAAAACTCGCAAGCTAGCTAGAGAAAGACCGCTTTTCTTCAAATCCACTTAAAAGAAGAAAGAAAGAAGACAAGCAGAGACGGATCTACAAATACACAGACAGATAGATCGATCGATAGAGACACGAACGAAGAAGGAATCTACCGCATCCGTTCGACTCGAGTCCGCCAAGAAAGAAGTTGAAAAAGAAAGAAAGAAAGAGTGAGAAAGAAAGAATGAAAGAGGCAAGCACGGATCGAGAGACGTACATGAGAGGAGTGGGGAATTCTGCATGTGCCTAAAATGTTTTCTTCAGGTATGATCGAGACAGAGCTAGCCAACCCATCGTCGTCTCTATCATTCAGATCCTCATCCTCCTGTCTCTGTCTCTCTGTCTCGTCTTCTTCTTCTTCTCCGAGGAGCCCCACGTCTCTCAATCTCGATTCAACGAAGCCATAGAGAAATCGATTGCTTTTTCTTCTCTCTTCATGAACTCCCGTCATAGCTGTCCGACACGCACCTCGGAAGGCATTGAAGGCGGCACGGGCGACGATACTAAAGAAAGCGCAGAAACAAAAGAAAAGAGAGAAGAAGAAAAAGAGAGGGATGGAATGCCATGGATCGATTCTCTCTCTCTCTCTTCATCTACACAACACAAGTAAAGTGAAGTGGGACAGCCATCTCTCTCTCCCTAGGCCAGACATACATGCATACACGACACATACAAACAGGGAATAGAGAGAAGGGGGCACAGAGAAGAGATCTATCTTTATCTATCTATCTTTACTCTAGCTATCTCTCTATCTCTCTATCCATCTACCTACGTGCCTTTAATCTATCTACGTAGCTAGAACGATCTTTGAACGATCGAACTTTGATTTATCTTGTGATGGATCTACAGTCAGTCTCTGTATGTAGGAGCGGCCTTGAGCCAACAAGAAGAGCATCTGGACAAGAACGTCACTCTTTCCCTCTTTCTCTTCTTCTTCTTCTTCTCCCTCTTTTCTTAACTCTCTTCGTTTTCTTTGAATGAGAAAAAGAGATAGATAGATAGATAGATAGATTGAAGATAGATAGATAGATTGATGATAGATAGACAGATTGAAGATAGATAGATAGATAGATTGAAGATGGCTAGATTTGATATCTTACTTGGAGACGAAGTCGACCATTTTGAGAGGTACGTGCATGCGGCAATTTTCGTGCCAGAGTAGCCTTATATACGAAGAATTGTTTCCTTGAGGAACGATCACGAGACTTCCGTCTACACACATCCTCTCGACTCCTTTCAGAGGCTTCGTTATGGGCTGGATTATTTACAGTATACACACACGAAGAAATTCAAGAGCGAGGAGACATAACGAACGAACAAGAAAGAAAGAAAAGAAGAAGAAGGGAGATAAAGAGGGATAAGAGGAAAGGAGATGAAAGCATATCTGTGTGTCTACAAGAATGAAGGAAAGTCCTTTTTTTGTCGATCAATACATGCATCTACACGTGTATATCACTTATACATATACATACAGAGAGAGAGAGAGACACACACACACATGTAGAGAGGTAGACAGATACACACCTATACGTAGAATATGATATGTATCTAAAACGATATGGATATAGATACAGATAAGAATGAAGAGGCAGATGTACGCCTTCACAGAAATATACATGAGTATGCATGCGCGAGAGGAAGAAAACGTTCTTTGAAGGTGATAAAGATCAGCGAAAAGAAGAAGAAAAGAAAGCAGAAAAGAGAGATAGACAGGTAGATTAAAGATAGATAGAGATATGTCGGATGAAGGAATGAATGAGCGAGAGGGCCGGTCAGTTTCAGATCACTGCGAGAAAAGAGTCCCTCTATCATCTCTAGATATCGAACACTATCCCTTCATACCATACATAGAGAGAGAGAAAGACGTACATGTGCATATAGATGTATAGATCTATGCCTAGCGAAACAGATGTGTATAGAAAGGTGAAGACGTGAGTAAGGGGAAAGCAGCAGATGATCGACTAGATACGAAGATAGAAAGAGATGCCGTGAAAAGAAAGAAAGAATGATGGCACTTTCTCTCTCTCTCTCTCTATCTATGCGTGTGTGTGTATTCTTCTCCATCCCCTTGTTTTGATCTTTCTTTCTTTCTTTCTTTCTTTCAGTGTGGAAACGTTTCTCTCTCTTTCTTCTTTTTCTTTCTTTATCTTCTGCTTCTTCTCACAGTTCGAATTCTCGGCGAGGGTCTTTCCTGATCAAGCGTAGACATTTTCACGACGATTTGGCCGTTCCTCTCTAAATCATCCACGGCCCAAACTTCGAACAAAGCGTCTCTACAGAGACAGAGACAGAGACAGAGAGACAGAGACACATTTCGCACGGAAGGAGGGAGATACATATGAATGAGAGACCAGGAATGCAAGAAATACGAAAGAAAGAGAGAAAGAAAGAAAGAGAAGAAAAGAGCTGTGAGAGACCAAAGGACCGAGAGGAAAAGAAGAAGAGAAGGATGAAGAAAAGGCAGATAAGGAAAACAGAAATAAAGTGAAGAGACTGAATGCATCCTTCTCCTTCTTATGATAATGATTCGGGAGGTCTCTTCTGCTTAGTCTTCTTTCATAGACAGATACAAATGTATGTGAAGATACAGACATGACAAAAGATCTCAATGAGAGAAAGACCAAAGCAAACAGACGTATCTGTAGACATGCATCTATCTATCTATTGATCGCCCGATCTACCTTTCTATCTTTAATCTATCCTTCTATCTTTAATCTATCTATCTATCTTTCTTTCTTTGACCTATCTATTTATCTATCCACGTGTACAGACCCTAAAGCCTTCTCCATCCTTTCACAGTTGCGACTAGAAGAAGAAGAAGAAGAGAGAAATGAAGAAGTCAGTCCGTTTGCTAATGAGCTTTCCAAAAAAGAGATCTGAGAGAAATCGAGAAAGAGAGAAGAGAGAAAGAAGAGAGAATTGCATGCTGCGGACGGCTCTCTTGGATGGGGATCACAAGAATCCCCATAAACCAACAGCAACAGTCGGACTGAAAACGTCCTCTTCTTTTTTGTCTTGTTGTCTATCTTTCTTCTTCTTCTTTCTCTCCTTCTTTGTGTGTGTGCGTTGACCTGTCACTGAAGGGCCATGGGAAGTCGACGTGGAATTGGACGACCTGATCTACTCGCCCTAAAGACATCCCTGACACCTCCCGCAATCCAAGCCTTCAAACAACAAGAAGAAGAAAAGAAGAAGAAAATAGACATATAGAAAAGGATACACAAGAAAGGAAGAAAGGAGATTCTAGTGAGACTGATAGTCTCTCTCATTCTTCTTTTCCCATCGTAATTTCCTTCCCTTCTTCTTCTTTTCCTCTCTCTCTTTCTCTTCTTCTTTTCACTCGAGGCCAAACACAAAAAAGCAACAAAAGACTCTACCCTCTCATCTATCTTCTATCTGTCTTTATCTATCTTTAATCTATCTTTCATCTATCTATCTTTATTCTATCTATCTATCTGTCCTGGGTATTTAGTCAGGGTATAGCTCTATACATCTGTCTACCTCTAGTGCACTAAGGGATATTTCTCCATCTATCATATGTGCATCGTATCCACGTGTGTCTACATACCCGACCTAGGTATGTCTACGTATGTCTATGTCTGACGGGAAGGTCGCTCACATACAAGATCTAACGTGTAAATACACAAACATACATATATACAAATATATATAGACATACGTATTGATAGATCTACATAGAGATACGTGTCTCTCTCTCCCTAAATATATATAGAGATATCTATATATGTATATGTATTTATGTATATGAATGTATATATGTATTTATGTATCGGTATTTATGGACGGTGATCGACAAGAAGCCCTTCGGTTGACCAGGCAGGCGGGGGGGTGTCGAGGCAGCAAAGAAAGAGAAAAGAATGAGAGGAGGAGAGAATGAAAGAGAAGAGGCCTCTCCCTACTTGAAAGGGCGAGTGTAGTAGGGTACCCATAGCTTGAAGAGATCTACTTCATTAAGAACGGAGAGAATGGAGAGAAGCGGAGCTTCGATTTGCCCTTCGATTCGAAAGGTCAGAAGCTCTCGATTGTCTTGATAGTTTCTCACATAAATCTTCACCCTTCCATCCCCGTCATCTACTGCGCAATGCCTACAAGACAAGGAACACACATAAAGAAAGAAAAGAAGAAGAAATCCACTCCAAACAAATAGACAAGAAAAAGAATTAAAGA
The DNA here is from genome assembly GCF_002600585.1 of Cystoisospora suis. Lineage (NCBI taxonomy): Eukaryota > Apicomplexa > Conoidasida > Eucoccidiorida > Sarcocystidae > Cystoisospora > Cystoisospora suis. Next base: position 13,361 of record NW_027153935.1, read on the forward strand.
TTGAGAGATCAAAGAAAGACAGATCAAAGATAGAGAGATAGAGAGATTGAATATAGACGGATTCAAGATGTGTCATATGCATATATATATATATATAGATATAGATAGATAGATCTTCATTCAGTCTTATTGTATTTGTCTATAGGTATGTGTACGTATCTCTTCATATACACATTCACGGAGACAAGTCTATGTGTTTATTTTCTGTCTCTCTCTCTAGCTGACTATATCTATCTATCTAGCTATCTATCACTAATCTATCTTTAATCTATCTCTATGAGAAACTGCACGTATATCTATATATATACATGAAGCCCTCCCTAAAAGGAGAAAGATGGAGGTCGAATGAGAGTGTGTGTACATACACCCGACAGAAGCAGTACGAATCTGATCAAGTTGCGAGCTGGAAAAGACAAAAGCACACATACAATAGAACCTCCATCCACTCCATAATATGAGAAGATCACTCTTTCTTTCATTCTTTCTTTCTTTTTCACTCTTTCTTTCTTTTTCTTCTTCTTACCAGGGCCCAGGAGATTTGCCTGTGACGAGGGGATGTATAGATTGAGAGAGAGCTTCTTCATAAAGTGAGAGCTTCAACGGTGTTAAAATATCTCTTATCCATCTTTCTTCTTCTTCTTCTTCCTCTTTACTATCTACCCTTCTTTCTTCTCTCTCTTTCTCTTTCTTTGTGCTTGAGTCTTTCTCTTCATCCGTCGTCTTTGATCTTCCCTCATAAGCCGCACTTCTGCCTCCTTCTCTTCTTGCTCTTACTTCTCTTCTCTTTCTCAACCTCTCAACACATTCACACATCCTCTCTTCTTCTTCTTCTTCTTTTGGGTGATCTTTCTCCTTTCTTTCTTTCACCTCTTGACTGCAGTACTGCTGAAGAGGACAGACCCGCCTGTCTCGGCGGTTCTCGCAAACGAAAGGAAGAGAAATGAGAGAGGCCGTTCTTTCGTTCTCATTCCTTCTTTCTTTTCTATCCCTTGCATTCTTTCTCTCTTCTTCTTTCTCTTTTCTTTCTTGGCAGAAATTCCTATCTTGATCCTTCAAAAGACGGTCACAACAACAGGCGGCCTCACCCCATGTATCCTTCTTCTCCCCCCTCACCCCGGATATCCTTCTTCTCCCCCCCCCCTCTTCTTCTCCTCCTCCTCCTCCTCTTTGTCCTGCGGTCGCGACCGTCGAAGGCGACGAAGAAGTGAGAGAAGAAGAAGAAGAGAAAGAGAGTTTTTTCACATAAGATGGGAGGTGTCTCGAAGAGAGAAGTAGATTGGAAGCACACTCATCTTGACCGAGGAGCCGATAGACTTGGTCAGTTGTCTTGAAGCGATAAAGAACCTCTATTAGATCCAAATCATTGTGAATTAGGTGTAAAGGATACACTTCACACATGCAAGATACAAGATGAAAAGCATCGACGTGTCTCTCGAGAAAAACGAGCTCTTGAACTGTGTGCTTGTCGTGAAGATAGCGAGAGTAGCAGCTACATTCTGACGAAGAAGAAGAAGAAGGAGAGTGACGGGGGGGGTGAGAAGAAGAAGACGAAGAGGAGACACCTTGAGAGGGTGTGGAACGGAGAGAGGAGAAGAACCTCATTGATAGAGAAGAAGACGAGAGAAAGAAGAAGAGGAAGGAGAAGGAGGAGGAGGGTTCAGGCTTCTGAACCAGCCAGCCGATCGATCGATCGATCAATCGAGATCAAGTAATCTACACCATAAAAGGAAGAAAATGAAGAAGGAAAGATGAAAAGTAACAAAAGATACATAGAGGATAGATAGATAGAGATAGATAGAAATACCTATGTAGAAACCTTCTTCTTTAAGAAGCGAAGGCTTCGATACATCAGAAGAACTTGATATACCTGATAGTTTATATTATATCTATGTATGTCTCTCTATACACACATATAGTTCTACCACATAGATACATAAAGGTAATATAGATATATATATATATGTATATGTATATATATATATGTATACATAATGTATCTAAATCTGTTCAACGCTCCTTGCCTTTCTCTCAGAGACACAGACAGA
>NW_027153936.1:0-16492 GCF_002600585.1 Cystoisospora suis
AAGGAGATAGATAGATAGATATAAATAGATAGATAGATTACAGATAGATAGATATATATAGATAGATAGATAGACCCAAACAATGATGTCAGGAAAGAAGAAAGAAAATGAAGTCCTTAGATCACGCCTTCGAACCTAACCTCCACGCACTCTTTCGACTACTTCCTCTTCTTCTTGTTCGAAAGATTCAAGTCAGAGCAATCGAATACTACTACTACTACTACTCGCTGTACTACTACGACGAGGAGGAGGTGTCGTGAGAGTCATGAGACTCTCCCACTAATGATACTCCTACGACTAACACTACCACCACTACTACTACTATGATAATGATGGCTAGCACTACTACTCCTACTAGTAGTATGATGACTACAAGACCAACAGCTCCTTCTCCTTCCCATCCTAGTAGTAGTAGTAGCAGCAGTGGTCGCTCTTGGAATGATAGGAGTAGTGATAGGAAGTGTCGTAAACGTAGAAATACTTCATGTACTCCTCCTACTCCTGCCTCTCCTCCTCCTCCTCGTAGTAGTAGTAGGACTATTGACGGGGGTTAAGGGTGTAACGCAAGGGAGAAGAGACTAAAGCGAAGCACTACCACGTCAAGAAAACTCCTCCTCCTCCTCATAGTCTCATACTGACAGTAGTAGAAGTGACAGTAGTATTGATAGTAATAGTAATGATGGTAGTGAGACTTTGAAGTAATTCCTCGGAGTGACTGCTCTCCCTCTCTTCCTCCTCTAGTGCTCTATCATGACTACTACTACTAGGAGGAGGTATAGGATCAATAGTGATGGTGGTCGTAGTGGTGGCTCTTGTCGGGTGTGTTTGGTGTAGTCGTAGAGTCGCGTTAGAGCTCTACAAAACACATAGAGAGAGAGAGAGAGAGACAGAAAGGTATGTAGACATATATACATAGTCGTATCTATGTAGATCTGTCAGTTCAATGCTAGAATTGACGAACGGATAAATAGATGGATGTCCGTCACAAAGACAAAAGAAAAGAAGAAGAGGGGAGAGAGAGAGAAAGAAAGACGTCTCTGACGTTCTTCTTCTTTCTCTTCTTCCCGTCTGTTGCTGGTGGTCGAGCATTAGCCAGAAGGAGAGAGTTTGCAGGAAGGATGAAAAGAAGAGCCTCGTGAAAGACAAGAAGAAGAAGAAGACACAGACAGACAGAAAGAGAGAGAAAGAATGAAAGAGAGCCAGCCCAAAAGGAAAAGAGAAATTGGGAGACAAGAAGAGAAAGAAGAAGAGAGAGAGTCGGAGATGAAACAAATCTCCAGTGTATGTGTTTTATCTTCCTCACTCTCTCTCTTTCTGAGACGACAAGAGAAAGAAAGAAAGAGAGCTCGAAAGAGATAGATTGAAGATAGATATCCCTTCAGCTCATTCATTGATTTGTTTCATCCCTATTATCTCCCAGCACATTCACCACCCTTCTCCTCCTTCTCCTCCCTCTTCTCCTCACACTCTTCTTCTTCTTTTCTTTCCGCTGCTCTGGTAGGCGTAGTGATAGGAGACGGTGGGTAGTTCGTTCGTTCGCTATAGGTCATATTTATGCTTGCGGTAGGCAGGCATATCGTAGATTTCGCACTCCACTTTCTTCTTCGCGAAGCGCCGCTCCTTCAGCACACGCACTGCACGATTTGCCTCTACGATACCATCGAAGAAGAGAACAAGCAAACAAATACATACAAAAGACAAAAAAGAAATAAGATGATGGAAGAAAGGGAGAAAAAGAATGAAAAGCAAGAAGAAGACAAAGTAAGTAAGAAAAAGAAAGAAAAGAGTATCAAGATTTGAAGCAGACCTTTATCTATAGTGAAAGAAAGAAAGAAAGAAGAGCGACTGATTGAATGGATGATAGAAGCATCGACTCAGACAACTTTTCTCAGTCATATCTATCTCCCCTCTTCTGATCGAAACACCTCCAAATCCATTAACCCGAAGAAGTTCTTCTACACACATACATATATACATATATATATATATAGATCTCCGAATGTCTTTTTCATCTATCTTTAATCTATCTATCTACCTATCTATTTATCTTGGGTATGTATCGTGAGAAGTAGACTGTAGAGAGGCCTACTGTCTGTCTGTCTGTCTGTCTAGTACTCCTTATAGGAATGAATGAATGAAGGAATGACACGCACACGAGGAGACAAGAAAACAGACCACGACGAAAATAAACTCTAATACACACGAAGACATAGACACATCGATAGATTAAAGATTAAAGAGAGACCAAAGATTAAAGATAGATCAAAGATTGAAGATTAAAGATAGATAGAGAGAGAGGTGTCAGCTGAGAGATGGAGTGGAATTTTAGAGAGATGTTGGTAGGGAACACACGGACTATGAAAACGAAGAGAAACGCAAAAGAAGGAGAAGAAGATTTGAATCTTCTTTCTCTTTATGTTCTTTAACTTCTTCTTATCTTTAAATTTTCTTACGTTCCGGTAGTTGATAGAGGGCGAAGGCTCGGACTTCTTTGGTTTGCTCGACTACATGAAGACGAACCTCCAGAACTTTCCCGTGCTTCTTACACTCCTGATAAATCTACAAAGGAGAAGAAGAAGAAGAGTCAAAGGAGAAAGACGTAGATAGGCAGATGGATGGAAGAGAAAGGCGATAGACAGAGACCATAAAAGGAGGATTGAGGCACAGAGAAAGGAAAGAGAGAGAGCGAGAAAGGAAAAGAAGAGATGAGGGAGAAACAGAATGGAATAGAAGAGACACCTACGACGAGCTCCACACCTCCGCCATAGAGAGAGACAGATGAAGAGGAGGAGGAATAAGAAGCGCAAAAGCAGGAGATTCGAACCCCTGCTGAAGAAAGACGTGAAGGAAGAAAGAAAAGATGACAAGAAAGAAAAGAGACCTTTGCTTCGAGAAAAGGAAATTACTTGATCCAAGAAAACCTTGCATGCCCGTGTAAAGAAAGGAAAGAACTAGAGACAGCTGTACATAGAGGAATAAACACCTAAGCTATGCTGTAGAGTCTCACTCATGTATCTATTCCTATAGCAAATCCCAACGATAGAACGAAGGAGAGAAAGAGAGAGAACGCTAGATAAAGAGAGATCATCCACAGAGCCATGCGTGTTCCATACCACACAGATATGTATACACGCACCCTTGAAAGCTAAATACAGACGACAGGCGGGAGAGACACTCCTCCAAGAGAAATCGAGAGAGAGGGATAATTCCTGAAAGAGATCGAAATAGAAGAAGAGGAAGAAACGAGAGAGCTCCACAAAAAAAGAGACGGAGAGAAATGACGAGAGAAAGGTCTGCGTGTAGATTTACTTCATTTTGCACGTCGTTGTCGAGCTGACTGAAATGCATGAGATTTCTGAGGACTACCACAGTCGATGGCTCAGCGCCGTTCCTAGAATCTAAAGTTACGTGCAGTCGATACCCTACGGGCAAACCACAAAGAAAGACAGAAAGAAAGAAAGAAAAGAAGAAAGATCCAGAAAGAGAAACAACGGACTAGGGCCTTAGAAAGGTGAAAAGAATGAAAGAAAGAACTAAAGGAGGGGGTGAGAGAATGAGAGAAGAAGGTACGAGATAAATGAAGAAAAGACGTTACGAAGAAATCTCCAGGTAGATCTAAAGATAGATAGATAGATGAAAGGAAATAAATAGACAGAAGATCATCGTCGATGAAGGAAGTGTATTTGAGTCTACGCCGTCGAAAAGAAGAAGAAGAAAGAGAGAGGAGACAAGAGTGGAATGAAAGATCCAAATCGCTCATGTGTAACGATAAGGATAGATCCCTCCTTCTCTTGGCTAGGATTTCTCTTTGCTTTTTCTGCCTGTCTTAGAAGCATCTCCTCCCTTCGTCATGCATGCGTCTGTGTGACTCCTTAGCCTCTACATTACGTTCGTCTTAACTATCTACATGGAGAGGTCATACACAGGCACATCCAGACATACGTACCTATATAGAGAATGAGAGATGAATGGCTATACATAGAGATAGATACACCTACACACATATCTCCACAGATATGCCGAGATGTAGTTGAACGTACATACGTATGTATACACATAGATTCGGGTGTATATGAGAATGTATATATGTACATATATATAGATACATATACATACCTACATATATATCCCCATGCTTTTCGCATAGCCACTAATACCTGTGTATTATAGAAGATGTGTACGCACGTGTGTATGTCTATGTAAGAGTATCTTTTCGCAAGGAAAGAAAGTCAGTCTCGAGTATCGACAAGAAGCTAGGCAGAAGAAAAGAGAAGAAGTGGAGAAGAAACAGAAGAGATGAAAGAAGAAGAGTGAATTCGATAGAGAGGTGCATACCTCCTACATCGAACCCGTGCATAGTGTTGACGGCTGTATTAGCGTGAGACTTCTCAAAGAAGTGAATGAATGCCTCTCGTCGATGCAAATAACAATCGATTCTCATCACTGCGCCGAAGACATCAAACACTTGCTAAAGAAAAAGGAGAAGAAGAAGAAGAAAAGCAAAGAAATGAAGGGATTGAAAGAAGAGAAACAGACAAGATGCACACATAGACAGAGACACAGAGAGAGAGAGAGACATAAAGAAGGAGAAGAAGAATGAAAGAGAGAAGAGAGACACGAAATGAAAGAAGAATGAAAAGAGGGAAACTTAGAAAAGGAGAAGGAGAAGGAGGCGTGAAGAGAAAGAAAGAAAAGCGACAGAAAAAGAGGAAAGACTGGAAAAGAGAAGAAGAATAAGATCTCGTCCATACCTAAGATATGGATGGGGAGAAACAGAGAAGGGAAAATGTATATACATGTATATATAGAGAGAGAGGCAGTGATGATGGATGTGGGGTATCTACACCGAGAGAGAAAGATAGAGATGTCGAGAGAGAGAGAGAGAGAGAAAAAGAGAGAGAGAGGTTGTCGTTACATGAGGCACACTAATGTCTGGAGCAAACCTCTGAGTACTTTTCTGATCTATCTATCTTCATCTATCTTTAATCTATCTTTATCTCTCCATCTCTTCCTGAACCTTCTGCATAAGTAAATAAGTGCGGGAACATCAGAGACAAAGAGACAGACAGACAAAGAGAGAGACAGACGAAAGAAAGAGAAGAACTGCGCAACAAGACAGAAGAGAAGAACAAGAAGAAGAAGAAGAAAGAGAAAAAGAGGGAGAAGAAGAAGAGAAGAAGAAAGAGGAGGAGAAGAAGAAGGAGAGGGAGTGAGTGATATGCTAAATTTTTGAGAGAGGTTTAATTTACCTTGATATCTGCCTGCTCGAAGTCAGGCGGTAAATTCGAGACCTTTACGACTCTAGATCCTTCAACCTTATTCATTAAATCTTCTAAACAAACCGAAAAGGAAAAGAAAGAAAGAAGAGAAAAGACATTTTTCAGGTCCATCGAACGCGAAGTCAATGTACAGCCAAGAGCACATACGTTGAGACGTTAAATGCATCTAGTATCTATCTAGCTATCTATCGTTGATTTATCTATCTTTAATCTATCTCTGATATATCTATCTATCTTTGATCTATCTATCTATGCTTGTCGGTCTATAGGAGTTCCGTACGAGGTACGGAAGGTACCGAGAGGCGAAGCAGACAGATCAACTCTTCTTCTTCTCTCTCCGACCTCTCCTACTTGGAGAGAAGGAGAACAAAGGAGCGAGAGGACAGACGTATCTTTTTCCGAACAAGGAAAAGATTGACGTCGTTCTATCTCTCCTGGCAGAAAGAGATAAGAAGAAATGAATGAAGGAACATCATCCCCTTTGGCACCTATTTGCGAAGGTGTATATACACCCTGCGTCAACAACAGACGACGTACACATACAGATAGATAGATAGATTTAAGACAAATTAGAGAGATATAGATTGGAGATAGATAGACGTGATCCAAGTATATAGATAGATACAGAGAGAGATAGAGAGCGGCACGGATAGTTGTGCGTAGACGTCGCATAGACATCCGGCGGTATCTTTCCGGGGGATTGACCCTTGGAAAAAGGAAGAAGAGAAAAGCTGGGAATTTGGAGAAGGGAAAAGAGAGAGAATGAAGAGCAAAATACCAGAAAGAAGAAGAGATTAAGAATAGACAGACTGACCTGATTCGGCTCGGGTCGCAAACTGCTGATAGGGCGAGATGCCAAATAAACCTGTTCTACTCGGCTGTACATACACATCCAACTCATACAAAGACTTCTCTTTCTTTCTTTCTCTGAAGATGAACAAGAGATCTTTCCTATTGTCTGTCTGCAGTTGTAGAGAGATATCTATCATTACTTCGGTAGGGGGAGAAGCCGCGAAGAAACCCTTTAATGAAGGAGACATGAGAGAAAAAGTTGTCTCGCGTCTTCTCTTTACACACATACCGAGAGAATACATGGTAAGGTGTATCGATGCGTTCAGATGATAGAAAAGAAGTTCTTCTTCCATGTCTCCTTGTGCCTTTGCTGCCACTTCTAAATCATCACGAAAGAGAAGGATAAAAGCGAGAAGAATCGGACTGAGCTTCCTCACTATAGAAACAACTACCTCCTTTCCCCACGGCGCACTAGGCCTCCTGCTTCTTCTTCAATAGACATCTGTCACCTATCTCCCTAAAAGACGCCAACACGAAGGACTTCTACCTTAAATGTAGCTATCTCTACCTTTTATTTCCCAGTGTCGATACACTCTCTCGCACATACACACGCCTCTCCCTCTATGATAGTCATCCACCTACACACATACATACCTCTATATCTCCTGAAGGCTGTCTACGTATAGATACCCCCCCTCCCTATACACTAGCGAGAATGGACGGTGCATGTATAGAGAGGACATCTTTGCTTTTCAACTGACTGAAGAACTGCAGAGAACTAGCCTAACGTCTGTCTGTCTTTCTTTCTCTCTCTCTCTCCTTACCGCCTTCTTCTTCGGAAGAATCACACGCTTAGGAGGCGCCATTTGACTGGCAGAATGAGGAGGAGGAGGAGGCATCGAACCTCCACCCCTTTGACTTGTATTCTTCTCATTCATCTCGTCGCTCTTGCTGTCACCAGCATTCTCGCCGCCGCCCCCTCCACCTCCTGCTGTAGAAGAAGAAGAAGAGGAAGAAGAAGAAGAATTAGACTGGCGAATCTTCTCTAAGGGAGAATGAGTAGCTGAAGTCACGTGGATCATCTTCCCTTTCAGCACAAAACCTTGCATCGCTTGGACGGCCATCTCCTGCAGGCAGAACAAGAACAAGAAGAAAAGTGAGAGGAGGAGAAGAAAGATGAACAGAAAAGACTCTCCACTTTCTAATGAAAGTTTGCATTGGGTTTCACAATTTTCTTTCCGCAAAGAAAAAAATCTCGACAAAATACATAACAAGAACATAGGCGTGGACGTATACTCTCTCTCTCTATATATATATATGGGTATGCATGTGCCTAGACACCCGGTAGAGTGTATATACACCCGGTGTTGTGTATATGCAGGACAGGGGGAATTCCGAGAATTGTCTTGAAGTCTTCTTTTTCCTCATGGCAGAACAATCCTTTTCAAGAAAAAAAGGAAGGAGAACTTCGTAACAGACTTTAGTTGACTCGTCCGTACATATATAGATAGATAGATAGGTAGTGTCTGTCTTAAGGGACCTCATACAAGACTGAGAAGTATAGGTAAGGCACGCAGAACTATCTCGTCTCTCCCCTTCAAATTCCCTCATGGCACAGGAAGGCAATAGAGGAGAACAGAGAAAGAAAGATAGAAAGAGCTAAAGAGAATTCAAGATGAAGAGACTGGAGATAGACGAATAGATAGATAGAGTGACTTGACTGATGAGGGCTGGTGAGGTTCCTCTTTTTCTTACAGCGGCATCGACCGTTGAATATTCAAGAAAGAGAAACGAATTGCCTGCCTTTGGATGAAAGACTTTAGTGATGGGACCGAAGGAAGAGAAGACGGCTCGAACTTCTTCCTCAGTCGCATGCCGAGGTAAAGCCCCAACATAGATTTGCTTGTCTCGATCAGGATTCCGACCTCCTCGGGAGCCAGATTTCTAAAGACAGGAAACAGAGAAAGACACACATCATCTGCATGCACACTAGTCATACACACGCAGGCACGCATACAGAAAGAAAGAGAGAAGAAGAAGAAAAGGCGAAAGAGTTTCTTTCAGCTCGACAGAGATGTGAATACATGGGAAGGAGAAGGAGGTGTATATGCAGGATGAGTCAGGTGTACATACACGTCCCCACGTCATTCATGATCATGTACAGCTGGGATGTGGCGTAGAGACATCAAGAAACCGAAGGTGGAGTAACGACAGGAGAGGGAGACCAAAAGAAAAGAAAATTTCCTTCTCTTTCTCTTTATCTTCTTCTTCGTGAGTCTTCGCGCCATACACTCTCCTCGACGCGACAGTACATAAATGTATATATATATGTATACACTTATAGAGCACCTAGAGATGAATGCATAGAGATATGTATATAAATTTGACGGGGGAATGGTTAGGCGGTGTATATAGTCATGAACACGTTCTTAGGCAGAAAGACAAATCGACTAATTCCCTCGTGGACTTCTATGACTGCAGGAGTCTATTCGGTTGACTTTCCTTCCTCTTTCTTTCATTCTTTCTCTTTACTCTCGTTCGCGTCGCCATTTTGACCTCTTCGATCCTTCACACAACCCTCTCTTCTATGATTCGAAGACGTACTTGCATGCAGGGCGCATCAGGATAGATACAGATAGATATACGGATAGACATATAGATCTATAGACAGACGTGTGTAGAGAGAGGGGGATGTGTATGAATATGACTATGTATATGAACTCTTACTATGAGTCCTTCTGTCCCCACCTTCCTGTTCTCTATCTTTCTCTTCTTCTTCTTGCTCTTTTCCTCATTGGAACTGCCTTCATCTTTCTTTCTTTCTTGCTCTCTTTCAGTCAATTTCTTCTCCTTCTTTTCCTTACCTGATCGGTATCTTCATTGACGAGCCTCTCAATCTTCTCGCGCCAGTCTGTGAAGGCATTCTTCCGACGACTGGAACTATTACTACTATTACTACTATGACTACTTGTATTCGTCAAAGAAGAAGAGGAAGAAGAAGCGGAAGAAGAAGAGGAGGAAGAAGGGCTATCTTCACCTGCATGGTCACTCGCATCACTATTACGGGCGTGTACATGGAGGTCGCCGTTGGTATGATGCCTATGATGACGGTAATGATCTAGCGGCCTTCTCTTTTCTCTCTCTTCATATTCTTCTTCTTCTTCGCCTTCTTCTTCATCTTCTCTCCACTTCTCTGCTTTATGACATGATGATCTTGCTGTCTTTCTATGAGAGTCTTTCTCCTATACACAAAGCACCATGCACAAGAAACAAGAAGCCACACCCACACAAACCAATGAGGAAGGGTGAAGCCAGGGAAGGAATGAAAGGGAGAGAAGAGAAAAGAAATCTTCTTCTCTCCTTCTCTTCTCTCTTTCTTTCTTTCTTTTTCATTCTTCTGTCTTTCCATATTGTTGCGTGTGTGATGGTGGACCTCGTGATCGCCTCCCACCCCCCTCAGCAGCCTCGTACATCCATCGCTCGTTTAGGATTCTCATCTTCAACATCGTCACAGACACGTGTATCCTCTTCTTCTTTCTTCTTAGAATTCGAAAGAGAAGAAAGAAAGACACCGAGAGAAGTTGAAGAAAAGACGAGGAAAGAGGAGAAACAAAGAGGAGTCAATGATCAAAGAAAGAGCCACGAGGAGACAGGGAAGAAAACGAGCCAAGGAAAGAAAAAGAAATTGACGGACGAGGAAGAAACTCCTTTCAATCGTCTCTTAAGAGAAATACATTCGAATCGGGTCTTTCTCCCTTCTTTTCTTTCTCTAAGTCACCTTGAAGAGGTGTATATACACCACGCTGATGAATCGACCGGTCAGCGAAAAGAATGACGACGAAACGGGAAGAGAAAGAAAGAAAGACGTAAGAAGGGAAAGAAGAAGGAAGAGGAGAAAAAGAAGAAAGGATGCGATACAAGATAAAACAAAGGATATGCAAGGAAAAGAAAGGGAAAAGTCAGCGTGAAGGACTTTCGGAGAATGAAATAAAGAAGACAGAAAGAAATAGACTTCTCGCACTTGTCTGCTGGAACTCTATATACACATACCTACATATACATACATACATGTATGTATATACACACATACTCGTACATACATACATATACATACATATCAACATACAGGGAAACTTGGAGATTTACCCATACTCCTACATAGATACATATTCATGCTTACTCATTCATAGAAATACAGTCATAGATACATAGTCATCCACAAAGACACACATATATAGAAATACATAGGTCTCCATCAAACCGTAGGAATGCGTAGATATCAGTAACCCCTCTCTCTATTTCCACCTCGTAGGAAGACGGAGGAGGCGTTCGAGACCGCGACCGGGCCGTGGTCGCTTTTGCTTTGCGACGTTCCTGACGTGAAGAAGAAGAAGTATGCCTAGAGCGGAAAAGTCATAGCAAACAAGAAAGAGAAAAAGAGAGTCACACCAAAAGAAGGGCTAGGGAAAGAGTGAGAAAGAAAGAAAGAGATGAGAAACGAAGAGAAAGAAGAGCCGCTCGATTTTCCGTTCTTATGTATGGTAAATTGGCCTAAACTCATCTATTCAAAAAGGGAAGAAGAAGATGAAGAAGAAGGGATGACATTTCTCTCTCGCTATCTGCTTGATACGACCCAGAGAGAAGAAGGAAGAAAAGAAGAAAGGATCAACCTCTTTCACGGCAAGAAGAATCATAAAGATCTTTCTCTTCTTCTCTCTCCCCGGGAAAGACCAAAGAAAGAAGAGAGAAAAGCCCTTTTCAAGAATGGATCTTATGAAAAGAGAAAGAGAGATGAGAAGAAAATCCTATGCAGATTTCATCTCCAATACATACTGTCCGGAGACATGTGGTCCACTGTACGTACACTAGAAAAGAAAGAGAAGAAGAACTAAGAAGACCAGCTTGGCTTTTAAAGTTGGAAGAGAAGAAAAAAGAAAATCTTATGGCAACAAACCAAAGATAAAACATCGAGTAACCTTCACACTGTCTATCTATTTCTCTATCTAGCTAACGACCTGTCTTTTTCTTCCTACCCTAGAGACCTGTCTCTTTTCATCTGCCTTTTCTTGATCTATATATCTATCTATGTATAGAAGTATCTACATACAGACATCTAAACACTTCTATTGATTAATGAATGAAGAAGTTGAAGTAGTGCTTGGCCCCCTCTCTCGCCTCGTGTAAAGATCTCTGACGGCCTCCCTTCTCGCCATTCTATCTCCCGGGTGTATATACACCTGACAACCCAAGTGTAAGAAGAGGAGACATGGAGAAGTAGACGAAAGACTGGAGAGGATGTTCCTTCCTTGCTCTCCTCTTCTCTTGCAAGTTAGTTTCTCTCTCTCCCTCTACAGATACATATGTATCTTTCTTTTCCTTACTTGGAGCAAGAAAGAAAAGAAAGAGAAACGAGCACAAAAGAAAAAGAAAGAAAGAGGGAGAGAATCGTTAAAGAACTGAGGAGAAAAGAAGAATGAGAGAAGATTTACCTTCGCTCTCTGGAACTCCCACGAGAACTCCCCATCGTAGCTAAAATGACAGCTCAGTCCGACGCGACCACCTTCGGGTGTATATACACCCCATGCCCTCGCTCTGTCAACAGGCTTTCTCAAATTATGAGATGGAGTACAAACGTGCAGACAATTTTACTCTATAAAGAAAAAAGAAAGAAGCTTTCTCTCTCCAAACTTCACATCTTCTTTCTGCTGCCCCGTCTCGCCGTCTTTCGTCCGTCTCTATAGCCATGGAAGGACAGCCTACGACACGAAAACGTTCTTTCTTTTCTATTCCTCAAGATCGGTTTAAAAAGTAGAACGAAGCAAAAAGTCATAAGTGGTAAATTGACAAGCCTTCTCAGAAGAAGCTTCGCGAAAAGAAAGCTTCCTGCCTTCTTCCTTCCTCAGCCTCCCCGCGTCCGTCTGTCTCTCTCGCTTCGATCAAGTCAATCGCCCCTTAAGATCCCACGCTATTCACCTCCTTGTGTTCTCTAAAGCGGTGCTTCTCGTTCTTCTTCTCTCGATATGGCAGAGATAAGAGAGCAAGAAGGAGAAGAAGAAGATGGACTTTTCTTCTCAAAGAGAAGGCCTAGATTTCACACTCCTCTGGTCGGCTGGAACGCATGAAGACAGAGAGAGTACCAAAGAGACCACAAGTGAAGAGGGGAAAGAAGTAAAACGGGAAAAAAGGGAGATGAGCACGCAAGGAAATTTCCTCTTCAGAAATCTCTACTCTATACAGGAAAAGTATGAAAGAATCTCTTTTTCTCTTTGTGACCTTCCACCCGCGAAGGAAAGTCATTCAGTTCGAAGAGACTTGAGAAGAAATGTGTTCCTTAAGAAAAGGAAAGAAGATTCTTCTTGATTTACTTCTTCTTCCTCTTCTTCTTCTTTGAATCGATTGAAGACAGCCGAAGATAGTTAGGTCGTGAGTGCACGTACGGACAGATGAATGAGAAAGGGCGACTTGCGCTGTGTCCTCAAGGAGCGGGCGATTGAAGGACCGTGGCCGATGATGCGAGAGAGAGAGAGTGTGCTGATAGATTCACTCTCTATCTAGTCCCCCGGTAGACCAATGCATAAAGAAAGAAGAGAATCCATCGCTTTTTTGATCAGATCTTTCTGAGAGAATAACATAGAGAGAGAGACGTTTGCACCGAGTAGAAAAGCACTTTTGCGTTGATAGATGTTTCTCTTCTGAGGAGAGGTCGGTCTTTCTTCTTTCGCAGCGAAATCGACAACTGTGAAAAGAGGCCTCCCAGCAGATGGACTGGCTGGCTGAGCCAAGGAGAGAAGAGGAATGAAGGGCGGGGGGGGTCAAAACAAGAAGCCCCAAAGAAAATTGGCTGCTCTCTTTATCCACCACGGCCGGTCCTACTTAAACGGTCGTCTTGATAAGAGGGCGACAGATCATTCTTATGCTGTCTTTGTCTACAGGAAGTTACACGGAATTTCTGGTCCTTATCTCTCTAAGCTAGAAGCACCTCATGAACTCATTCACTGCTGCTGCTGCATTGGTCAACGAACACACACACATCACTCGGGAGTTTGCAGCCCCAACCCCCCCCTTTTGATGGTTTGTCTTTGAGAGGCACAGAAAAGAAAGGCAAGGCCTCCTTCCTACTCTACAGCTATTCACCACGTCGGCGTATATTCGGAGAAGAAGCCAGCCAATACTACTACTACCACTACTAAAATTCACCCGTTGTAGATTGAGTTTGAGAATCTTGCTTGGACGGACCTGAAAGGGATAGGGCTTTCCTTGCCCGAGACCAAGCTATACTGTTGGGAGTAAAGGGGGTCTAAGATGTAAACGAGAGAAAGATGGCTTGACAGAAGAAGAAAAGAAAAGGATGAAGGAAGGTAAGTCGTGTTAGAGAAGAGAGTTGCGAGGAAAGAAGACTGGTGTGAGAGAGACGGGGGAGGAATGCCTGAGAGAAAGCTACTGGTGAGGTGTATGTACAGCTGAACGAACGATCTCCTACTATAGACGACTACCCGGAGACCAGCAGCCGACTTCTTTTCCGCCCAGGGGGGTGAGATTGCATTGCTTTCATGAAGATATTTGGGCCTAAGAAATAGAAGGTGATACTTTCGAGATTGCCTTTATCATTCAACGATAGAGATGAAGGACTTCTCTACGCCTTTTCTCATGCCAAGGTAGAGAGAAAGAAAGAAGGAACGAGCCCAGACACACACAGAGAGAGAGAGAGAGTGTGAAGGGAAGAAGAAGGACGGGTGTTTGACAAGTGATCGGGGGGGCGGTCGTCTTCTTCTTCACCCTCCTTCTTCTTATGTCAGTATCACCTCACTCTTTCTCTCATTCTTTCTTCTACTTTCATTCCTTTCGGAAGAATCTTCTTCTTCCTCTTTCTCGGGGTTGTCTTTTTTCTCTTTCCTCTTCTTTCCTTTTCATGAGAAGCCTTGCTCCTCTTTTCTCTTTCTTCAATGGTCCGCGTGATACAGCAGGATCTCAAGAACCTCCTCTGTCCTTCTCATCCGCGCCCTCTTCTTTCTTTTTTTCTTTTCTTCTTCTCCCCTTCAGGTCTTATCTCTTCTTCTATGTTTGCTTTCATGATGGCGAGAGGGAACGAAGAGGAGAAGAAAAGGTAAAGAAATCTATAAGAAGTCGACGAGTCAGTCAGTCGCAATCCGAGTGAAGATTCTCTTCGTTCTTCTTTATCTTCTGCCTCGGCTAACTACAAGGCCGTCCAAGCATTCCTTCATCTCTCTCACTTTTGCTTTCTCTCTACTTACCTATCTCCTTTCTTTCTCCTTTTCCTTTTTCGTCTCTTCTGTCTTTCTTCGCTTTTCTACTTTGGTTCCTTCCTCTCCTTTCTCGTTGTCTTTTTTGACTCCACAGACTCACCCGACTTTTCTTCTTCTTCTTCTCTCCCTCCTTCTATCACTTCGAACTTCTCACGTCTCACCCATCTTATTCTTCTTCTCTCCATCCACCACTTGCCTCCCTCTAGACCGCTGCAACTAGACTCATAGTACCCCGGCCCCTCAAACGGTTCATCCTTCTCTTCATCTTGCTGTGAACAAACTTTTCTCTCCTTTGAAGAAGATTCTTTCCTTCTCTTCTTCTCCTTTTTGTCTCACACTTTTCTTCTGTTGGGTTCTCTCCCTCTGAGTTGTCGATACGTCTCTCTGACGACCCTATGCAGCAAGCAGGAGGTCCCCGTCCTTCTCCTTCTTCTCCTCTCAGTAGAGGAGGAGCAGGAGAAGCGTCCTCTTCTTCTTCTTCCTCATCTTCCTCTACCTCTTCTCCGCATCATCTGCACCACAGCGGTCATCTTCCGAATGGAAGTAAAAGAGAAATAATGGAAGAAGACCATCGCCATCATCCTCATGCAGGAGGAGGAGCAAACACAGAGGCTGCAGATTTGAGCTGTAGGGACACCGAGAACGGAGCAGTTAAGGTCGAGTCGCAGATGTACCAGCAATTAAGAAAGCTCATTAATGTCGTTGTAAGTCGTCTTCTTCTTTTCTTCTTCTTCTCAGATAGATATCGAGCGATAGTCTGTCTATCTTTCTTTTTCTCTTCTCCGTCTCCTTTTAATCGCTTTTTTCTTTCTTTCTTTTCCTCGTACACATACTGAAATAGAAAGCCTTTCTCCAGTGGAGTCGGGGGAGAAAGGAAGAAGAGGAAGAGAAAAAGGAGGAAGAAGAAGATCTTCTTCTTGTTCTTCTTGACGGTGGTGCGCGCGGTCGGTCATCTCTTTGTGTGCTTCTTTCTTGGGAGAGAAGAGAAGTTTACGAAAGGCTTTTCTTCTTGTCTTGGCTGTTTAGAGGTGTCACTACTATGCGACAGAGAATGGGGGATTTGTGTGCTTCTTCTGCATGTCACTAGTGGCCGTGTTCCACTCATTTTCATACATACAGACAGAGAGAGAGAGAGATACATGCTAGCTATCCTTATCTATATGTATAGCTGTATATAGAGCATGTGTCTCTCTCTCTCTCTTTCTCTATAGACAAGAGAAATGGCGGTAGTGTGTGTATCTTCTCTCTCCTTCTATATTTCGAGGGCTTCAGAAATCTCCATACACTACTTGGTTGCTCTTGTCCTCCCCTCCTCCTTCACTTTCTTCTCTCTTCATTTTTCCTTCATTCTCTCTGGTCGTCTATTTCTTCTCCATTCTTTCTTCCTCTTTTCCATGGAGAGAAGATGAGAAGTGTCCCTCGGAAGCTACATGCGTGATGATGACGTCTTTCTACTATCTGTATCACTTCACTTTAAAATATGCCCCTATATTCTCTATCGCATGTACACATCTATACACATATGTATAAATCTATATATATGTAGAAAGAGAGACATCTATGTATAGATATGTATTAGGAGAAAGATGTGTGTATATATTGTACATAGATTCAGTCTGTCGTTCCCTACTACTTCTCTGGGATTAAGCCTAAGTTGATCGAGAGAATGCGACTTCCTCTTGCTTGAATCTCTTTTAAGTCCTAAGGCAGGAGTTGCTCTCGGTTTATGTCTTTCTCTTCATCCTGGGATTTGGAAGGTGGTAGTTGTGTAGCAGAGGCATGCAGATCCACAGACGTATCTATCAAATACAGACAGAGACGCATGCAATCTTGATATGTGTGTAGGTAAGCATGCATGGTCTGTAGCTGGATTGGGGAGCTGATGTATGTGGAAACGTACATACATGTATACTTCAGCTATATATAGATAGAGGTGTATGTACACCTAGGTGTGTGGATGACTTCTGAATGAGTCGTGTACGTCTTCTATAGGGTGACACACAGGATTTCCTACTACCCAAGAAAGTCGTCTCTTCTTCCTTCCCTTCTTCTTTTATCTCTTTCTTTATCTTTCTTTCTCTTTCTTTATTTCTGTTTCTCTTTCTTTCTTTCTCTTTCTCTTTCTTTATCTTTCTTTATCTTTCTTTATCTTTCTTT
>NW_027153936.1:16891-28613 GCF_002600585.1 Cystoisospora suis
TAGATCTCTAGGTATGGAATGTCCAGACAGACAGATTGATCTATTCCATTGTGTGGGAGTCGCTTCATGATCCCTTCAGTCTAGGAGGAGGGCGAAGAAGGACTGACTTGTTTGAGAGAGAAGCCTCAAAACACGAAGAAAAGAATGGTGCATGGGCGAAAGCGATAGAAGATCATATTCATGGGGGAAATATTTGGTGGTGCATGTCTATTATCTCTACGTTGTTTCTCATCTTCTTTCTCTCCTTCCGGCATTCGACTCCTGTCTTCTTCATGAAGAAATCTGCCTTTCTTTTCTTTCTTCCACCTTCTCTCGCCTTTCTACGATCTTTCAAACCACGCTTCTCAAGTAGATGAAGGAGACTTCTGACAAGAAAGAATGACTTTCTTCTTTCTTTGACATGTCTGTTAATCTATCTATCTATTTGTCTGTCTATGTGTCGTGTTAGGGAAGAGCTCAGTATTAGAGGCGATCGTCGGTTTGGATTTCCTTCCTCGTGGTGACGGAGTCGTCACACGAAGGCCTCTTGAACTCCGTCTTGTTCATCTCTCTGAAGGTAATCGAAGAAAGAGTGAGAAAGAGAGTGGAGAGAAAGAACTTTAAGCTTTTCAGTCTTCTTTGTACAAGTGGATCATCATATTCATCTAAAAAGACAGGTAGAGAGAGATGGAGATATAGACAGAGGTATGTGTATGTTTAAGATGTATGCATCTAGAGATGCTTGGCTACAGGAGAGACAGGAACAAGACAAGAGAAGACGTACGTCTCTTTATTTCATGGGGAAAGCATCGTAACCATCTTGCTTATAGAGATGGTGCGATGCTGTCCTCTCTTAAAGAGGGGAAGGCCCGAAGAAGAAGAAAAGGAAAAGGAAAAAAAAAAAGAAGAAGAAATTTCCGTTGTCATGACAAGAGATAGGGAATGGATCTCTATATCAGTGTTTCTCTAGAGATATGGGGATCTATCTATTCGTATGTATACCTGTGTATCCATGAACTTTGATCTATAGAAAGATAGAGATGACGAAAGAGACAACAGGCAGGAAGAAAGAGGAGTCTATCTAGGAAGAGGGAGAGAGAGGCCGACATTTATCTCCTTCATTCACTCATTCATGTATCTTTTCTTTCTCTCTGCTATCGAGCTTTTCTCTCAACATGAAGAAGAAGTCTTGAGAAGGTGGTCTTGATAGGTCCTATTAGGATCATATCAGACGTCTTCTCTTTTCTTTCTGACTGACGAGATGTCCTTTTGCTTCTTGCATCTGGTATGTGTGCTTGTCTCTTATTTGCTTTTTTCTCTTATGTGTCGATTGCTCTCGCTCCCCCTCGTCTTAACTGGCCATCTACCTCATGTCTCTCCTCTATATCTCGACTCTTTCTATCATCTGTACATACAGCGGAGCATCATTTGAATGAAGCCTATGCGGTCTTCGAGGGAGATAAAGAAAAGAAAATAAGAGATTTCGAACAGGTCCGAAGAGAGATCGATCGCCTCACCGATCAAGTGGCAGGTACGTTTCTTCTTCTTCTTTGTCCTCTTCTTTGTAAGGACAGCTTTTTCTCATCGCTCATTCAAGACGCAGGAGAAGGATGCAAAGGGGGAATGAGAAAGATGAAGAAGAGAGAGAATAGAAAGCAGACTGAAGAAGATAGTCAATCGATCTCTCATTCACTCCATACTAGTAGTAGGAGCACCCGTATGTATGTTGTTGTCTACGTATAGATGTATAGATGCATATATGTTTCTGTGTATGTATGAATATGTATGAATATGTATGTATGTATGTCTGGTAGTGCATCTCCCCCGTCTTCCTGTCTTCTCTCCATGCGAGCCCCTTATTACCTCTCCATGCGTCTTCATACATCATAACCCGACAGCATACATGCCCATACAATTCTACGTATACTTACGATAGTTTTCAAGTGTATGTACACCGCGGAAATATCAGTCGGTTCGCAGGCAGATAGGTTTATCTCTTGACGGATAGATAGAGATATACAAGTGTGCAGACAATCCTATGATATTTATTCAAGTAGTCTTTCTTTCTTGCTCCTGGATCTTTCTCTTCTCTCCTCCTACCTTCTTGTCTATTAATCTATCTCTCTACCTATGTATGTCTAGTTTATCTATCTCTCTATCTCTTAGATCGATGTTGTGTGTCCAGAAAGAAGAAGGATTTCTACATATAGATCGAGAGATATAGATAGAGATAGGTGTATGTCTCTATGTATGTTTGTACACAGTGCTCGTCTCTCTCGTGTAGGTTTCTTTTTCTTTCCTTCTTCGGTCACTTACACACTCTCTACAGACATCTTCATATTTTGGCACATACACATTTTCTCTCTCTGCCTTTTCGACAATATTTGTGTCTTTCTCTCTATTTTGCGTCTTCACATCTCTTTCGATCTTTATGGTCTCTTTCTCTTCTTTGCTGCGATATGCTTTTCTTCTCTCTTTCCATCTTTCTCCTGTCTTTCTTTCTCTCTTTCTTTTGTGTAGGAAAGAATAAAGGTATCATAGACAATCCTATTGTCTTGACGATTTATGCGACGCAATGTCCCGACCTGTCTCTTATCGATCTCCCTGGCATTACGCGTGTCCCCTTGAAGGGCTCTGACCAGTCGGAAGATATCGAAATGCTTACCAGACAAATGGCTCTCCGGTATGATCCATCATCTTACTCTTTTCTCTAGATATCTACTTCTCTCTTTATCTGTCGATCTACTAATCTCTTCTTTCCTCTTTCTCCTTCTTCCTCGTACACATCTCTACTCTCTCTCTTCTCTTTTGATCTGTTGTGGTATACCTTCTTCATTCAGTACATTCATTCAGTCTTCCCGTTTCATAGATGTATATATCGGAAGAGAAAGATTGCATAAACCAGACGTATATACATATGTATATATCTATATGTATATGTTCATATGTGTGATGGAGGTAGGTATCTATGCCTCTCTCTCTTCCTCTCTCTCGCTGTCTGTCTCCATATACGTATGTGTATATCGTGTGGATACGTCTGTTTGACTCTGTATACTTGTGTGAAAGATGCGTGTGTATCTATGATGTGTATCTTGTAGTAGTAGTAGTAGATGCTCTCCTGACGTAACGGCTTGTTCCTCATAGTGTTCACGTCTTGTCTTCTTGAGATTTCTTTCTTTCTCTCTCTCTCTTTCTTCAGTTTTCTTCAGTTCTCTCTTCTTTCTTTGCGTTGTGTATGTGTAGATATGCAGCAGATCCGAGGACAATTATCTTAGCGGTCATTCCTGCCAATGTCGGTGAGATAAAAAGAAGGAAAGAGAAGAAAGAGAAAAGCTGACAGAGAGATAGAGAGATAGATTAAAGATAGATAGATAGATAGATTAGCGCACTCTTATAAGAACCCTAACTGTGACTGGGCTGCGCTCTTCTTCCTTCCATTCTCTCTCACTTCTTCGTCTTCTAGAGATCTTTCTATTTCTTCGACAAGACTTCCTTACAGAGCACCATCCATCTTCTTCTTTTGCCTCTTCATCTTGCTTTTCATAGACGTACTTCTGAACCTTTTGCTTGTGCCTCTCCTACAAGAGAGAGAGGGAGGGTCGATACAGAGGATGGGTGGCGTGACGCGGCTGGGCTTCGGTGGTGTGGTGTATGTACACAGCGTATCTATACATACATACATGAAGTGATAGAGCATATGACTCACGTGATCCATAGAGATGATCTGTTTAGGGGGAAAGTATCTATGTATGTATATGTATGTATGTATATGTGGATCTCCATACACTAGAGAGATACTGTCTTTGCATGGATAGATACATCTCTAGGATGTACGGGAGGGTGTGAAGAAGGTGTTTCTTTATAGAAGCGGAAAGATGATGAGGAAGAGAAGANNGAACGAAAGGAAGGAGACATAGAGATAGATCGAGTTTTACCGAGATCGAAAGAAACTCTAGGATAGCATGATACGTATGAAGAGTCTATATACAATAGAGACAATCCCTTTACGGTGTTCGATCTTTTCGCTATCGTTCTCTCTATCATCATAATACATCCACCTTCGTTACTACGTTGTCTTTCTCTGTCGCAACTTCTTTCCATCTAAAGTCTTCTTCTGTGAAAGAGGAATAAGAAGAGAAGATAGTCATCTCATCATGCCGTTTCTTTTGCATGCGCTGGGTTGCTTCTTATTTTATGTAGCTTGAAGAGAAAGTCCGAGTGCAACAGCAGAAGAGAGAAGAAGAAGAGAAGAAGAAAGCGGCGCTTAGGCAACAGAGAAAGGAACACCGAGAGTACCAAGAAGCTCTCTGGGCATCTCTCGAAGCTGAGCGGAGAGAAATGAGGCGCAAGGGATATTCCTTTGCTGCAGATAGTAGTGAAGAAGAGGGAGAAGAAGAAGAAGATGATGATGATGAGAGAACCAGAGAGAGAGGAGAGAAAGAGGGCCGTGGGGAGTCTGACGAATCTGAAGAAGAGATGAAGATGAAGAGGAAGAAGAATGTTAAGGATGAAGAAGACGACGACGAAGAAGAGGAGGAGGAAGAGAAGATGATAGGTAAAGCGAGGAACGAGAAGAAGAAGAATATTACCAGTAGTAGTCGTAGGAAGAAGAAAGTAGTCTCAGTGGTATATGCGTGTGATATCTGTGGAAAGACCTTCAAGTCGCAGCCTCAGTTTGAAGCACACGAAAGATCGAAGAAACATAAGCAGAGAGTTGAAGAGGTTAAGAGACAGATGGAAGAAGAAGAAGAAAGTCAAGAGAATGAAGAAGATGAAGATGAGATTTCTGAGAAAGATGATGAGGAAGAGAAGAGGGGGATGAACGGAGATAAGAGAGAACATGAAGAAGGAGAAGAAGGCGGCATAGAAGAAGATATCAAGAAACATCAACATGAAGATAAGAGAGAAGAAGAGGAAGAAGAAGAAGAGGAAGATGAGATAATGAAGAGACTACAGGAGTTGAAGAAGAAAACAAGCAGAAGAAGGAGAAGGAACAACAGCAATAGAGGAGTGAAAAGCAAGACAGAAGAAGAAGAACAAGGAGAGAACAGCAGCAATGAAAGAACCACCTCGTCATCTTCATCTTCTTCATCCTCTCTTTCTTCTTGGCCATCAAACTCAGAAAGCGATGCTTCCACTGAAGAGTCTCCGCATAAGAGAAAGACAGCTGAAGAAGAAGAAGAGGAGGAGGAGGAGAGTGAAGATGAAAAGACAGAAAATGGGGGCAGTCGCGAGACCAAGAGTACTAGGAAGACATCCCGGCGAGCCAGGGGTGGAGGAGAGAGAAATCCGTCGTCTTCTCTGACAGGAGGAGAGACTCTCGGAGCGAAGCAGAGGAGGATGGGGAGAAAGGGGGTGGAGACGTCATCGGATGCAGACCGTGACGAAGAGATTCCTGCTGAGTGTCAGAAAGGAAAGCTTAAGATCAGTAAGCAAAGGAGAAGAAGAAAAACGAATAGGCAAAATAACTTCCAAGGAGATGCAGAAGAAGATGAAGAGGAAGAAGAAGAAGAAGAGTTCATCATCATTGGTGGGAATGATACGAAGAAAACGTCGCGGGTCTTTTCTTCCTCTCTTCAAGGCGGGGAAGAAGAGGATGAAGAATTCCAGCCTAACAGCAAGAAAGGAAGTAGGGAGGAGGAGAAGAAGAAGAAGACTCTTCAATCGTCAGAAAAGAAGAAGAAGCAGAAAGATTCCCCTGAGAATCCTGCTTCATCTTCATCGCCTTGCGTCGGTGACAGGGAAGAGAAAGAGCGTATCAAGATGAATCTAGAAGAGGAAGAAGAAGAAGAAGAAAAGAGGAAGAAAGAGGTGAAGAAGAAGAAGAAAAAGACGAAAGGGAGTGGCTATGAGGTGCCTGCGGGTGAAGATGAATGGATATGCAAAATTTGTAATTCTCAGTTTGACTCGAGAAATCGACTCTTCAAGCACATCAAGTCCGAAGGCCATGCTGCTTTAAAAGTCAGTCTTGCAGAAGAAGAAGAAGCAGGAGGGGGAGGAAAGAATACAAGAAAGAAAGAAAGAAAGAACGTTAAAATGAAGTAGTCAGAAAGAAAAGAAAAGAAGAGACAAGAGAACAACGGGATGGAGTTGAAATAGGGAGGGGTGGCTTCCTATCCTCTCACTCTCGATAAGTGAAGGAAGAGAAGACAGAGGGCTTATCTGTTGTGTAATAGAACACATCTAGCCTTTCTTAAGACTTTTCGGTTCTCTCATTTCTTCTTCATTCCTTCTCTCCGTGCGTGAGAAAGACGCATCGAGATTCCTTTATCGATTTGCGGTAGTAGAGAAAGATGATCGCTGTATATTCGAAAATTCTCTCAAGAGCTGACGAAGAAAAAGAAAAGAGAAGCAGCTCGTGCGCTTGCTTAATTTTCTTTCGTCTTCGTCTTCTCAGTTGTTTGAATTAATTCTTTTTTGACAGGGTCATTCTGGAGTCTACCTCCACCATAACGTCCACATCTGTCTGTCTCTATGCTGTCTGTATCTTTCCTTCTTCTCTTTCTTCCTCTCTCTAATCTCTCTTTCTTTCTGTCTTCTCTCTCGTCATCCGTTCAAGGAAGGTATCTTCATTATGAGAAATACAACTTGGTCGTTGATCGAGATTCCTGTCTAAGACAACAGGGAAGAAGAAAGAACACAACTGCTCTTTACTACACCTCACCTCAATCAAAATTTTCTTTTTTCTTTTCTTTCTATTCTTTCTTATGACGCATGCATTTGAATGGGTCTTTCTTGTCCTAAGTCATTTGTCACTCAGTGAGAGAGCAAGGTCTTAGTCCTTCAGAAAAGACAGATAGACAGGTAGGAAGATAGATAGATAGATTAGAGGTAGGTAGGCAGCAGATACATAGGTACTTTGAGAACTGCGTGCGTGCATGTATGTATGTCTTGCCATAGTGCAATGTTGTTGTCTGTATGTATCCTGAGGGCTCTTTTTTCTCTTTTCCGTACTGCAGAAACTATTTCACATGAATGAAGAAGTATCTACCCCGACATAGTTGTGTTTTCTGGAAATCCATTATTTCTCTTCAGATCAACATTGAATTCTGTCTTTCCTAGAAAAGATTCCTTTTCAGAGAACTGAAGTTCAGTTTGTTCTCTTTCATGGCGTGCTGAGACCCCAGCGTCGTCTCCGTCGTGATATCAGCGTGTTGCACAACGACTAGCCATGGTTGAGGTGTATAGACACTCAACCGAATGAGGTGTATATACATACACTCCACCGTAGTTTTCCTACAAGCGGCGTCTCGTCCGATCGAAATTTTCTATCCAAACAATCCAGTACCAGTAGATCGTTTTGTAACTCCACGACATATGGTCCCCGAATGGTATTTTTCAGCCTACTATGCGGTGGTAGTATTTATGTCATCATTGAGGTGTAGATACACTCCACGGAACGAGGTGTACATACACTTTCGTCGTAAAAAACAGAGATGTTTGTGATAGACAGCAAAGTTGTGCTACAAGAAAAAAAGAGAAGCTTTTCATTCTCTGGAATAGAAGTTCAACATTCCCCTTCTTCATGGAGTGGTAGTCGTTGGAGTTTTAATAGTACCACCCACCACACAGGAAACGAAGTTTCCGAGTACCCACGTACACATCCATGTATATATGTACATCTATGCATATGCATGTATGTATTGATGTCTGCGTAAGCGCTTGCTAGGGTTTTAGGCGTTGTTCCAAGCCATAGGATTACTGATAAGAGAAAGGGAGACACGGCAGCAAAACAGAAGGAGTCTCTTCGAAAGAGAGACAGAGAGAGATATCAGGATTTTCTAAACAATAGGAAGAATCGATCCAGCACTAAGTAGAGCTTAAAAAGAACGTGTCCCATCGAAAACTCCCTAAGTCATGAAGCAAGAAAGAGACTCAGTGAGAGATATAATTCACTAGTTGTATATGAGAAGATAAGCACCATCATCATTACCATTGTTATGCCGAAGTCAAGCAAGAAGTTTCTAGATGTATGAATAACCCTAAAATTCATTCTTCGCCCTCGTCTTCTTCAGTCAACAGCCTGATCATTCTATTCTTATTTCCTTTTCAATTCCTATAGCTGTACCACCTGTCTGCACTAGCCTTCTCACTCTCAACTGTGGTAGAAGAAACAAAAGACCAAAAAAGGAATGCTACGCTATCTCTCTCTGAAGTCTTCTTCTCTGTTTCTTTCTTCCTTTCTCTCTCTCCCTCTTTTATATATCCATGACCTTCTTGTACATGATGAGAAACACGAACGAAAACGACGAAGAAGGTAAGAGATAGAGGAGTCGTAGATCAACAGTGATAGAGGGACAGCAGATAGATCAACGTACATGGTGCTTCCGCTGGGTACGTGAATGATGTACAGCATCGATCTCTCACTTGCAGAAATCGATTGAATGGATACTACTGCTACTACAACTACCATTGAAAGAGACGAAGAGAGACATATCAACACGAACCAGGGAAAGAAACAAGAAAAGATAAAATACCGTCGAAACTCATGCGGTTGCCCGATGGAAGGACACGTATTTCTACATTCCTATCGAAGGGAGTCTTTCCCTGTGGGAGGAACGACGCTTGAAGACCTGCCAGGAGTTTGGTACTACCTATCTGTCCATTTATCTTCATTCATGCAAGAAGGATAGATTAGGTAGAGAGTAAAACAAGAAGAAGAAGAAGAAAGCCACGCAGCCGGCTCGGTCATCTCGTTTCTTCGTGTCCCTAATACTCATGAACTACCTGCTTCTTCTTCTTCCTCCTGTTCTTTCGGTTTACCAGCAACATGGTGGGTGAAGACCTTCTCTCTCCCTCTTTCTTTCACTTTCTCTCTATTTCCGCAGCTAACTGATGAGCCTTTGCTTCTTCCATGAGTTCTTCTCGAAGATGAACGAGGCGGAGTCGCTCCGTCGAGGAGTCAGTTGTTCACTGTGAGAGGAAAGAAAGATTCTTCTTTTTCATCATGAGTTTCAGGAAGAAAAAAAGAAGAAGCGGAAGAAGAAGAAGAAGTCACCTAGGCCACACTCCCCTCGAGTACTTTTGACTAGATGGCAGTTTCGGTTCCTTGGGAACTTCTCCTTCGGTAAGAAAGGAGGTGTAAAATTCTCTCTCTCCAAAACAACCGGAGAGAGGAGTCGTTCTCTAAGAAGTCTTGAAAAAAGTCGAAGAGCGAGAGATGAAAAGTGAGTGAGAAAGAAAGAAACAGAGAAAGCAAGAAAGAATCTCGATCCTCTTTCTTTCTGTGTTCCCCTCTTTCTGTCTCTCTCTCTCTTCTTAGCTATCAACAAAAGCAGACCTTTACATTCTTATCAGGAGAATAGTAGTAGAAGTAGTAATGATGATACCGCAGCAGGCTATTCTTTCCCAGTCTCTCTTTCTTTCTATCTACATGAAAGACAAGAAGATCACCTGTTTCTTCTCTAGCTCATTATATGATGAATGCTCTTTTTGTCTCTGCTTCCTTGCCTGCCTGGCATACACCCCGATCATCTTCTTTCTTCTTTCTTATTCATTCATCTTCACCTTTCTCTCTTCATTCACCATCCTGTCTTCCTTCTGTTTTCTTCCCTTTCTTTCTTTCTTTCTTTTTTTCTGTTCCTTCTCAGCAGTGAATGACGATGAAGAGGAGGTAAAAAGGGTGTCGATTAATTAATCTACTCTGACTACGACAGTGAAGTTCGGCGACTTTTGTGCGTAGATGAAAAGAGGATCTCTCCTCAGACAGTCCCAGGGCTCGCCACGTGAACCTCCAAATGTCTCAGGTAGCCATCGAT
Source organism: Cystoisospora suis (assembly GCF_002600585.1). Lineage (NCBI taxonomy): Eukaryota > Apicomplexa > Conoidasida > Eucoccidiorida > Sarcocystidae > Cystoisospora > Cystoisospora suis. The sequence goes on from NW_027153936.1 coordinate 26,629, forward strand.
TCAACAGAAAAGCTGCTCTCTGAAGAGGCAACAACATAGAAGAGAAAGAAAAAGAATGAGAAAGAAAAAGAGAGCGAAAGGAACAAGAAGGAGGTGATGACAATGAGAGAGAGAGGTCAGGAATAACGATGAGAAAGAGAGACAGAGAAGGAAACGAAAGAAGTTCGATTTGCTAGATGATAAGATATTCTGGATTGTAGCTCATTCGTATCTACACCCCTTCTCATATGATCTATATGGAGAGAGGATGCTCTTCTCTCCGCCTATGACTGCTGCCACATTTTCTTTCTCTTCATACAGCTAACCTATTCATCGAGTCTCCTTATCACTCATATCTTTGTCTACCCGACTGCTGAGATATTTCAACGCCTTAGACATAGACGCATATATATATCCAGACAACCTGTCATTTATAGACGTCTCTAGATATAGAGAGAGATAGATAGATTTTTGTACGTCTATGACACCTATCACATAAGGACGTCCCCTCTCTCTATAAATAATTATATATATAAATATATATATATGTATCCTGAGCCGTCAAGGCAGCAGCACATGGAGCAAGAGAAGAGCGAAAGAAACCGGAGAGGCAAGGTTTACACCGAGGAGGATAAGAAGACATCTTTCGCCAAGGACATCAGTTTTCTCCTCAATCTTTCAAACAAGAGGGAGAGAGTCGATCTTATCACGTATCTAAGGAGTTGTGGTCCTCTTCTTGTCGTTCTTCTTCTTCGTCTTCTACTTACGCGCTGAGCTCTGAATCGCACGCCAACGAAAGCAAAGGCGAGTGCATAGAGTGAATTCCATTGCTGTTGTGCGAGAAATTGGAGTGTATTGACACCTGAGCCGATAGGAAAAGCATTCCAGTTTGCACCCCCAATTCCTCTCTTCTTCGACTTTCCTCCGCTTCTCTTCATATCGAGCCATCGAAGTTCTATCGGATTTCGCTCCAGGCATTTCCTAGTCGATTCTTCGAGCATTTTCTTCAGCCCTGTCATCAGGTCCAAGACGGTAGATGTAAGGATATGGTCTCCGACAACCTGAGAAGACAGGGTGAAAAAGAAAAGTAGGGGGAGAATAAGAGGGGGAGAAGAAGAAGGGATAGAGGAAACAAGAAACAGAGAGAGAGCGCGAGAGGAGAATTACATAGATATATCGACAACGGAGAGGAAGAGAGCGAGAGAGACGGAGAGAGAAACGGAAGAAAGCAGTCAGGGGAAAGTAAAAGGAAAGAGAAGAGTATAGATCGTTTCGTACACGTGGTATGTCTTAGTCATGGTGGTACAAGTATGCGTTCATCCTCTCTCTTCTTTGGAGAGAGGATGAACGCATACTTGTTGCTATGGAGAGATACTAGAATATTTGCAGACGATCTGTCTCTCTCTCTCCTCCTTTATCAGTCTGTCTATCCTGGTGTATATACACCAGAAGTGAGTAGAAGCACATGCATAAATCTCACCTACTACTACTACTGCTGCTTCACTTCACTTACTCGAGAATCCCTTCCTTACCTTTATATGAGCAACAGGCTTAGACGTCTTGAGGGAATGAATTTGAAGTGCCACTCCTTTCTCTATATACACTGGTAGACCTCCTCCTAGAGACGCGTTGACAATAGATTGCCGTAGAAAGTCCTTCGATGGAGTATCGAGTTGTGTCAAGCACTGAGTCTGAGCTAGCCGAGCAGTCTTTCTCCAGAAATGTTTATGTTTCTCTTTCTGATCAAGAGATGAAATTGAAGACGAGGTAAAAAGACAGGGGAAAGAAAACAAGGAAAGACACGAGGCGAGAACACGAAGATAGATATACACTACTAGCATGTTCACAAAGAGGCACGAGACAGACAGATAGACCTATGGAAGGATTCAGATATACTGTTGGTGACAGATACAAATATGTCATATTTAGGTGTAGGGACAACAACATCAAGGAACAGTCCATGAAAAGATACAGATAACGATCTGCATACATACATATACATACAT
>NW_027153937.1:0-302 GCF_002600585.1 Cystoisospora suis
CTTTCTTTTCTCCCTTTTTTCTCCTTTCATCTGTTTCATCATTTTCAAAGAACCTCTGGCGTATTACGTACACTCTATCCTGTTTCTCTCGCATGAAGCGAGGGACGGCCGTCATCACCCACATTCCGTTAGATTCGCTCGTCTTCTTCCCACTTCTTTCTCAAGATTGCCATGAAGGTGTCTACGTCTCTAAGAGAAAGTTGCCTTAGTGATCTACTCCTTATCAATCTGCCTTGTCCGTAGAAGAAGGAAAGGAAGAGTCGATAGATGTCTCAAGGAACTTCTTCTTTCTCTTTCTCTTC
>NW_027153937.1:678-898 GCF_002600585.1 Cystoisospora suis
TGTACATACACCTGAGATGGGGAGTGACAGAGGGGGAGCGGAAACCGAAGGAGAGAAATGCCTTCGAGACAATCACAGCAATAAGAAAAACGAAGAGAAAGACAAAGACAGATCGTCTTCATCTTTATGTTCTCCGTCGCCATCCATTTCTTTTTCCTCAAACAGTGAACGGAAGACATCTTCTCCTTTGCCTTCTTCACCTTCTTCCTCTTCTTCTTCT
>NW_027153937.1:1055-1579 GCF_002600585.1 Cystoisospora suis
TCCCCTACCAAAGTCTCCTTCTCCTTTACAAGAATCATCACCTTCCTTTTCTTCTTCTGCCTCACAGAAATCGAGTCAAGATACGGATCAGGCACCTTCTTCTCCTGTCTCTTGTTCACCTCCCGAGAATACCTGTACTTCTCGTCTCTCCGACGGAGAGGTCAAGGAAGAGAAGAAGAAAGGCGAGGAGAAGAAGGAACAGAAGAAGAGTCAGACAGCAGACGCGCATGCAAGCAATCCAAAGACAGAGCACCATGGGGGAGAAGGAGAACAAGGAGGAAGGGGAAAGCTCAGCTCTTCGCAAAATCTTCCAAGTGCTAAGCCCTCGACTCCTAGTATCAGTACTAGCGGTAATAGTCGCGCTACTACCCTCAACGCCTCAGGGCGAGACGTCGACGACCATTTGCTTATGCCTCCTCCCTCGTGGATACCCAAACCTCTCTCAAGAAAACGTAAGCCAAGATTCCACACCTATCTTGATTCTATCTATCTGCTGTCTACGTATCTATCCCTAATCTATCTAT
>NW_027153937.1:1756-1980 GCF_002600585.1 Cystoisospora suis
TTATTTCTTTTCTCAGGCAAAATTGCCACGGGGACCCCAACGAAGAGAGTTTCTGCTTCTTTTCTTCTTGAGGTGAAGAAAGGAGAAGAGAGAGAAAGTCAAGAAGTCCCTGTTCAAAGTCGCTCTCCTCCTAACGTCAAGAAGAATATTGATCTGTCCCCTCAGTCTTCAACCACTACTACGTCTACCCGTCCTCCTCGCCTTGCTTCCTCTTCTTCTTTTTC
>NW_027153937.1:2187-2329 GCF_002600585.1 Cystoisospora suis
TGCCTTCTTCTTCTTCTTTGTCGGTGGATGAGTTATTTTCTTCTTTCATGTCCGAAATTGAGAAGCTAGAAGAAGAACAGCAACAGCAGCAGCAGTGTGAAGCAGCAACAGGAAATGCCACAGAAGAAGAAGAAGAAAAAAA
>NW_027153938.1:0-348 GCF_002600585.1 Cystoisospora suis
AGGGATGTCTCACTTTTTTTCTAGGTATTCCGTCTGTTCTTCGGTGAGGCGAGACTTTCTGAATCGACAGATGTGCATGCCGAGAATGACTACCCCTACGAGAAGTTGAGTGAACTTTCCTGTCTCGATCTTTTTAGCGCATGCAATCAGACGGCGGCTCTGACTCTGTATACGAATAGCTAGCCAATGCATTTCTGTACGAAAGAGACGGGCGCGAAAAGTCTTCCAAGCTCGCTGAAGTGTATGGACAGCTGGCAAAATCCGACGGAGATATGCCGTTCTCCTGAGAGAAAGAAGAAGCAAGAGAACACGGACGAAAGAAACAAAGAGACAGAGAGAAGAAGGAGA
>NW_027153939.1:0-222 GCF_002600585.1 Cystoisospora suis
ACTTCCCAAGCTTCTACCTGACTTATTCTCTCCTAGATTCTTCTTGTGGTCGGTTCCTAGTCCCCCTTTGATTCCTCGACCTATGATTTCATCTCCCCCTTCTTTATCAAATTCGTGTTGATCTCTTTCGCTGTGTTGTTCTTTCAGCGACAAGTCTTCTTCCTCATGCTCTGGGTTGGTCCCGAGCATGAAGTTCCCACTTGGGGTTCTCTGGGTCCCCTC
>NW_027153940.1:0-506 GCF_002600585.1 Cystoisospora suis
TCCTTTTTTCTAAATTCTTTCCTGGTCTGTTGTTCCTTCTCCGAGTCATTATTTGCCATTTGTCCATCCTCCTCGTCAGTCTTGGCCTTCCCCGGACCTTCCTCTGACCCTCCTAATGGTTCATTTTGTTCCAAGATCTCCTCCGGATCCCTTGTTTCCTCTTGTAGTTCTATCCCTAAATTTTCTTTCCTGAAGACGACAATCGTCTTCGATGAACCTTCCGCTTCTTTCGTGGTCTTTCTTCCACCCTCTTCCTCACTCTCAGCCGTCCCGGGACTGCTCTCCGATTCACTTCTGACGCTCCCGACCTGTTCAACCTTCCTCTTTGGTGTTACCTCTAACTTGCCTCCCTTCCTTACATCACCATTAAGTGTTCCCGGCTCTTTTACCATGGTACGTCCGACGACAACCCGTCCCAGGCTTACTCTTCCCCGGCGGATCCAGGTCCACCAACGTGTGGTGGCCCGTGCGCTCGACATCGATGAGGACGAATCTTCCTCGTCGGA
>NW_027153940.1:513-1131 GCF_002600585.1 Cystoisospora suis
GGTTGACTTCCGGAGTCGACGATAATTGATCTGACAGCACCATCCGCCGTGTTGGGGAGGAGAGACCGCTCCGTTGTTCCACTACTTGGGTGAGTTTGGGTTGTTTACGTTCCGTCAGGACAGTCTTTTTGGTAGGTTCCCGAGTGACTCTTTGTTTCAGGACACTCTGTGGGTTCTCGCATGCACAGGGATTACCGTCACCCTCGTTACCCTCGGACACTCCTCCTCCTGGAATGGTTAGCTCCCCCACCATGATTGTTTTCTTCCAAGCGCTTTCCCCAACTCCTGTTGAGGGATTTCTTTCCTTTGGCTGGAGCCTAACCGAAGGCTTATTCTTGATTGATTTACAGGTGAAAGAGGCACGGTGAGTTCTACTCCGGAAGATTTCGTTTAAGTTTCCTCATTTTTGACCCAACCTCAAGTGTGCTTTCAGGTACCATTGGTGAAGGAGTCTTCGTTCCTTGCACGGAACTGCTTTTGGTACGGCCCATTCCTCCCTTTTAAGAGAATCCCCAGACTCTATCTCTCTTCCTGCTCCTAGTTCCTCTTGTTTAACGAAACGTTCGACCTTACTGAGTGCGTTTCTTCCTACAGCTGGTTTCCCGGACGTTACCTCTT
>NW_027153940.1:1143-1769 GCF_002600585.1 Cystoisospora suis
TGCTCCCGAGTCAACTTCTGCCTCCTCTAGAAGTTCCTTACTTCCCCCATAGCAGACTCGACTGACGGTGTACTTTTCTGTCTGTCCTAGTAGGCCAGGATGGACTCTTTTGGGGAGTGCCGGAGGGTTCTCATTTCTTTCGAGACCGCCTGGGGCCTCTCTATGTATATCCTGCCGACCAGATTCGATGCTTCTGTTTCGTTTTCTCCCATGATCACCCAGTAAGTCACCCCCTAGTGTTCGGTAGGCATCACCCAGACTTCCATCCAACTTTATTTCCGCCAGGTCGTCGGTTACTGACTCCTAAACCCTCTTTAGTTTCTTGATCCGTGGTTCCCGAAGATAACCTGTCACTGAATTTTCGATGTTCCTTCCACTTGTGTTGCCTCCTCAGAGACAAGTCTTCTTTCTCATGCTCTGGGTTGGTCCCGAGCATGATGTCCCTACTTGGAGCTCCCTGAATCCCCTTCGGCCTTTCTGGAACCTCCTGACCCAGATGTTGGACTACCGCTGTCCCTTCTCCTGCCTGTCTCAAGGTAACGTTGTACAGTTCCCTTATCCTCCATCCGCTGGACAGAACCTTCGAGCCTATTTGGCTTCTTGGATTCCCTGTCCGACTCCCTTGT
>NW_027153941.1:0-187 GCF_002600585.1 Cystoisospora suis
GGAAGCCTAACTTGTATAACCGAAGTCTTAAGACTCGTTAAAGGAGAAAGAAAGATCCACATGTAGCCTTGGAGGGGCATGAGAAAGTGACCGGGGGCCGCACCTCCCAGGGAGGCGGGACGACCGGCCGGTTTAGAGAGACACACGACCGGAAAAAAGGGGGGAATAGTTAGGGTCCGGCCTCATT
>NW_027153941.1:819-955 GCF_002600585.1 Cystoisospora suis
GCAACCTAACGACCGTGAAGCACCAAGAGAGAGTTAGACCCAGATTACCCCGGATACGACACCTGAGCCCCAAGTTGGCAAGGAGGGGGATTTGCGAGAAGGAGGCGTCCTCAACCGAAGATTCGAGTACGGCGAG
>NW_027153942.1:0-436 GCF_002600585.1 Cystoisospora suis
ACTTCTGTCAATCAAGTACATGTAGGGTGGCGTGGGGTAGCATAACCCGTTATTTTCAGTCCGCAGTACCCTTGATTTCACATGGACAAATGGCCCTGGAACTGAAGCATATCTTTCAGCAGGGTGGGGGGTGAGCAGTTTCAGGCAGAATGGCCGAGTGACCTGAGGCGCTGCACTATAGCCCCAGTCCGACGATTGAATCGCACCTCCGTCAAGGCGCTCGTGCCGTATGAGGGATAGATGATTGACTGGTCATGGAGGAGAAGCAGTGGCTGCAGTAGGGTTGGGGCCGCGGCGCCAGGCAGAATGGCCGAGTGGTCTAAGGCGCTGCGTTAAGGCCGCAGTCCGAAAGGGCGTGGGTTCGAACCCTACTTCTGTCAATCAAGTACATGTAGGGTGGCGTGGGGTAGCATAACCCGTTATTTTCAGTCCGCAG
>NW_027153943.1:0-248 GCF_002600585.1 Cystoisospora suis
AGTGTGACGCCCTGAGGGCAAGCCGCCTTTGCAATTCGAGGCCCTGGCGAACCCTCAATATCTAATGTCGCCCGTTGCTATACATCGGCCACCACAGTTACGTCGGGGTCCAGGTCTCTTCCTCCCGGGGCTCCGGCAAGGGCACTGAAGCTCAGTGCCCGGAAATCAATCTTTATCAGACGTCCTTTGAGGGCGAGACTGGAACGAGGTTGGCTGACTCCAGCACATTTTGTAGTGCCCGCTGCACA
>NW_027153944.1:0-8644 GCF_002600585.1 Cystoisospora suis
GGATATGGAGCTGCTCAAGTGTGTTAGCGCTGCCGCGGAGGCAGCAGCTTAGACTTGCGGGTAGATAACGGCCTCGGTGCGACTCTTCGCCACCTGTATGCGGTGTCGTTTGTGAGTGCCGCACCGCCTACTGAGTACCGTGTCGTGAGCGACCGCCGGTGAGCCTACAACTGCGCGTCTCGCTCGTAAGCAGCAATACGTGCCGTGCCTTCGTGAAAAACCACGGTGCCATCAGAGGAGCCGGATGCGCTGATCTCGACTCGCGTGCGTTCTTCTAGTAGAAAGGGAAAAAGAAATGTGGCCTGTGATGGGAAGAATTCCGTGGAACGGGGAGTCATTCAAGTTCTTGCGGCAACCTTTACACCGTCCACTTGTCCGTGAAATTTCTTCCCATCAAGGGGCACATCTTTTCCACCTACAAGAAGACACGCGGCGGGTCGCCTGACGGTGCCCGGCCTCCAGCTGTACTGAAAACCGGCCAGCTATTATCTGGCGGAGCCGGCAACCGCGACGCAGCTGGGGCTGCGAGTTAGGGAGTTAGCTGGTCCGCCCTGTGAGAAAAGTGCCGACAATCTAGCTGGTGAGTGAAGACAGCGAAAAAAGGGGCCCGTAAAGAAAAGGGTTCCAGCCTGTTCGGACCCTAAGTGTTTTCAGGCTCCTCCGCCACCACAGAATGAAACGAATCTGTTTCGAGAGTGTCTCTACTGATCTTTTCGCGAATCTTGAGCGGGACCTGAACAATTATCGGCCAGGGACTACCACGCCAACCAGGCGTTGATCAGGCCCACTCATGTTACGAACTGTTAGTCTTTCTGCCGGACCACGCCGTGGCCAGCCTTGTGCCTGACAACGCGGGATCCCGTTCCATGGTCTATCTCCCTGCGAGCCTTCTTTTCTCTTGACTCTCTCGGTGCTGGGACTGGCAAACAGCCATTTATGCGACGATTGCGTAGGGCACACTTCCTTTCCCATGCTCGCTATGGCATATTGACCCAGTGAGCGGCTGCAAACGCATCGCTCGTCTTAGGGTTCCCAACAAACGTCACACTCTGGATCCAAAGACATTCTTGCTTTACCAAAGGCCGGGGGGTCCGGAAAGAATTCTTTTTTTTTCCTCCGCAATGTACCCCTCCCAAACTTCGTGCTCGGCCACTCTGGCCGCCACGGTCATCCTCAGCCTGGCTTTCCCAACAGCCATTCCGAACTTGACCGCTTTTGCACGCTCGCTCGGGCCGACGGGAGCTGCTCTCCTCTTTGAAGCACCAGGACCCCGCCTCCCACTCTCCTCCAGAAATCTGGGTGTAGAGCCGGGCGAGGCATCCGTCGTAGTCAGCGCTGCTAGGCATGTGCGATCACTACAACGTCGAAGCAGGAGGCAACAAGGCACCGTTACCTCGCAGTTCTCGTTCGCGCAAGGAGCGAAGAATGCCAGAGGCGCTGAAGCAGGTCGTGCCCCGACCGCTCCTCGTCGAGGGTTGATGGGAAGGATCCGGGACTGGTGGCGTCGCGTGAGGAACCGAGGACGTAGAGAAATCAGCTATCCTTTTTTCAGAACAGAGGAGGAAGAGCCTGGAAGCGAAGCAGTGGCCATGCTCGTTCGGGAATATATCACACCTCACCAGCGAGAGCTTCAGGATGCAGAGCTTGGGCGAGGGTTTGATCAGTGGCTGCCTCCGTCGACCCTGATAAAGTTCAAAACAGTTGTCGGCTGGTTCTCGAGGAGTCAGACGGTACTGCTCGAGCGTGGGCGGTTCCTCGGGAGAGGACGTTTTGGCGCTGTCTTTGAAGTAACCGATCATGAAACAAAAGAACACTTTGCTCTCAAAGCCGCGGTTGTATCCGGTGGAGATCGGCGACTTGCACTGCATGTATTTGAGGAGGAGTTTGACGCCGGACGGTCTCTGGGTTTTAAAAGCCCCAAAGAGGTTTTCGACCGGTGCAGATTTATCGTGCCCCTGAAAAAGCTGAAGAAGCCAGGAGAGCCCCCATTCCTGGAACTGAGGGATGACAGGGCCTTAGGAAACCGATTTCTTTTGTCGCCCTTAGCGGAAGGTAGTTTAAGAGAGCTACTCCGGCGTTTCTTTTCTGACAGGGCTAGGGTACGAGGACTGGGTGCTGACGTGGCTCTGCTGAGCCTGTCGCTGCAGATACCTCGATTCGGAGCCATCCTCCAAGCTCTGGGAGTAGTACACGCCGATATCAATCCCAATAATATCCTCCTGACACGGAACGGCCTCGTGTACCTCGCGGACTTCGGTGCTGTGTACCAAGTCGGCACAGACACATTACCGGTGAGCCATACTCTCCTCTACAGTCCCCCGGAGGTGCTGGCGGCGCGTTCGCGGATGGAGTTCTCCATTGATAGCTGGGCGATTGGCTGCACCATGTACGAGATCTGGTGCAACCGTGTGCCATACGAGACAGGGGATTTGAAGATCGTCAGGCGGGGGGCTGACCGTGAGGGATACGACCGAACTCCACCTTTCCCGCTCGTGGACTCCGTGGACTTCAGTCCTTGTCTGCAGTCGATGCCCGAGAGCATCAAGAAGCTGGTTCTGAAGCTTGTCCGACTGGAGCCCAACAATCGCCTTCACCTCCTCCATGTCAAGGGAGATCCAGATTTCCTGCAGGCACAGGCGCAACTATTGGAGAGTTTAGCAAAGTGGAACCGGGAACGGAAGGGACCCGCTACACCCATGTCAACGAAGCTCTAGCTGGATCTGGCGGGTTGGTCTGCCGTTCCGGCAAACTTGTCTGCAGCGGACAGAACTGCACCTCATACATCAGCAGTCAGTCAGTCATCTCATACCAGGGACCGAGCGGATTGTCAAACTACAGCGACACAAAGCGGTTGCTGTCTTTACCCTGCGTCTGGTGTCGGACTTTGTGATGCATCGTCACCGGCTAGACAGATACTGAGACAAGTAACCAAGCAAATTATCCACTCTAGCAGCTGCGCGCTTCAAACTTTTCTTCCAGCCACCGGGCGACTGCAAGCCGCTTGCGTCCCGCTGCTTGCCCTCAATGCCGCGACTTCCTCGATGGCCTTCTTTACGGCTTTGAGTAGACACTGTTATTGACGCTTTCCTCATTATGTCGAGTTTTTTCTCCGTGAAAGTGTTTTGTTCTCATTCGCCTTCGGTGAGAGACAACCAGGGTTTCCTGTGCACACTTCGTTCGCAAAACGGTCTTCAGGTGTTCCGCCACCCGCTGTAGGGGGATGCAGAAAGACAGCGCAAGGAGTTATCCGCCAGCTCGTTTTGTCTCCCCGGGCCTGAGTAAACTCAGCTTCTTGTCCCACGTAGCCTTCCTGGCCTTAACCGAACTCGCGCATCGTATCGTGCTAACCGCGCACATGTGCCACGAGGTATACGTCAAACCTGCTCTGCCAGACTTGTGCCCAAGTGCGGTAGCTCACGTGGCGCAGTGTGGGACAAACTTAGAGAACAAACCTCATGCTACCGGAGGACCGCTGCCTCCCCTACAGACGATTCGCCCGTCTTGTGTGTCGAATGAACTAATCCCGCTAACAGTGGAGATGCCTGTGCAGATTTCCGCTGGGTCGCCGACCACAGGTCCGCGTGAACCAGTCGAACGATTTGTTCAGGTGCCTGAGTTTCGCGTTATGGGAAGCAGGTAGCCAACAAAGGCGACTGAGTTGCTATCGGGGCCTTGAGTGCTGTGGAGACGAGGTTACCAAGCGTTTATGACTGTTCTGGTCGGCGTCGTGCACTAGAATCCTTGAAGATCATTAGGCGTGCCGGTTCGTTCTTCTGCATCCACTCCCAGGATTTCAGTTTGTCGCCTGGAGTGCCACTGGCTGACGCGGTCGGCTCTGCACTCCGAAGGTCATACTCGGCATTTCTTGGTGTAACGCTCTCCTGAAATGCCCTTCGGTACGCCGGCTTTCGTTTTTCACATACCCTTCGGCCCGTATTACTTCCGCATTGAGGAAGTGCGGAATAGTGAATGGTATTTCCATCCACTTCAGCTATGTAGCTTGTGCCGCTCCATCAAATCAGCACTGCAGGAAAGTGCGACTGCAGGCGTACTTCCCTGCATGTTCATTATCACTCTAGATGGTCGTCCTCAACGGTTGCCACCTGCCTCCGCTTTCAGTGCTTGTTAGTTTCTCTTGCGACCTCTGTGGAGCACGGCGCACTCTGTTCGTCGTGTTCATGGCGATGGCGTGCGTGGGCCGCCGTGTAGTTCTTTCCGTCCTCTCCTTGTCAGAGTCACGGAGCCAATCCGCTCCACTCTGTAATCTGGGATCTCCTAGCATCTACCAGAGAGACACTAATGAACGGCGAGCCAAGCAGTTTGGAGGCATGCCCGGGGTATAACAGCAGCACCGTCCTGCCGATGTGTGCTCGTGATTTTGATTGATGCTGTGGAGCCGTCTGTATGTTAGCATATCACTAATCTAGCCTGTGTGTGAACGTGGAATGTGAGAAACCGTCTGTTTATACGTCAGTACATGTATATGCGTCGGAGAGGGGAGAGCGCGTCGCCTACGGGAGTTTTTTCCCACGCATGTATGTCTGTGTTTGCGCAGTGACGCCCGCAGGCTTTCTTCTGACTCGATTTATTTTCCGGGAATATACATCTGTCCGCGATGTGATAGAGCCCCGCCCCTCTGGGGGCGCGGTGACGCTTCAGTTGAGTGAAAAACTCGTCTGTAAATGGCTACCGAGAATGAAGCCGGTGTGACCAAGTGCCGCGTTACCACGATTGCAGCCTGCAGTGTGTACCTGAGTGAGCAGGTCTTGATTCACGCCCCGGTGTTCATAGCACGGAGGGTTCTTTTGTGGATGCTTTTGACTTCTTAGGTACCGGAAAAAGCCGGTGTGTGAGAAGGGCGGGTCAGGGTGTATTAAAGTCCTTTCAAGCGTTTCGCGTCTGCTCAGAGCTAGAGGTTTGCGAACTGCGTGTCTTGTTTGTGTGACACTTCACCATCGAGAAACCCCGCGTCTTAACCGACCCGCCCCAGTGTAATCTGTCGCGAGGGACTCGAGGGCGCCCTGTACCAGCTTCACCGACGCTCCCGCCCTCAGCCAGTTCTGTGCATACGAGGGAACGTGTAGTGGCGTGGGCAGGGGACGGACCCCGGGGTGCCGTGCCGCCCCGCGGGGCACAGGGTGCGGCGTCGGAAGGTCGAACCCTGAGTAGAAGGGGGGGAAACTAACGTTTTTCGGTACTAACCTCGAACTAACTTTTTCAGCCCTGAGACGTGATCTCGGTCCACGCCGAGCCCCCGTGCGGCGGACGGAGCAACCCACTGATCTACAGCGGAAGCGTCTCAGGAACGCTCATAGATTTTGGTTACAGAAGTGGGGCGCTCGATCCAACAACCGCGTGGCTACTTTTTGGCCTTATTCTACAGGTTCACTTCCGAACATTGCCGTCGAGTTGTCTCGGGCACATTTCTGCGTGACCACACGAACGATGACCCGGCGACCCAGCCGGCGGAGCGGAAGCTGCTGCCGCCAGCCGTTCGGTCGGCTCGCGAAGATTATCACCTGGCCGCGATTTGAAGTCGCCCCCAGTCAACATCGCGGCGACCTCGCAGCTAAACCAAGTGATGCCGGCGGACCTCATGCAAGAACGGTTACTAAAGATACTCCAGGATGCGTTGTCCGACAGCCGACGGATGCACAAGGAGGCAGAAGGACGGATCCGCGAGATGGCGAAGAGAGAAGACCGGAGAGTCGCGGAAATAGCAGAGCTGCAAGGGAAAGTGGCGGATCCGGAAGGGAAACTGCTTCACAGTCAGCAGCAAAGTGCAACGACCCAGAAGCCTGCGTTCACCGTTGACACAAATTAGGGCCCCTACCCACCTATCTCGTGGATAATAGTTTAGACCCACAAGACTGGTTTATCCAGCTCTACGCCAACGGGCATTTCCCGAGTCGAGACGACGACCGGAAAGTCAAAGCACTTTTGAAGTACGTTCCCGATCAATACCACGCTGAGTTGCTATCCTTGATGTCGAAGTCTAGTCCCAGGTGTGAGCGGATGCGAGAGCACCGGATTGTCCATCACCCTACTTATGATTGCTATCCTCTTGGCTGTTATAGAAGGAAACTGGACGACCTAAAGTGCTTGTGGACAAGTTCCTCACAGATGTGAGGTTACTTGCTCTGGAACTTCCAGCGAAAGATGTGCGAAAAGCTGTAAGCCTACCGCAGCCTAGGATGAGGAGACGCTACGCAGCGCTTACTTAGAGGCCCTCCCCGCTTGGGTGATTCCCGCTGCCGTCTCGCACGGCGGTTTCAACAGCTTGAGCTTAGAGCAGTTGCAGGCCCGAGCAGAGGCCTTCGTGTTAGGAGAACAATTGCAAGAGCGCAAATCGGGCCAGTGTACGAAGGCTCCCCCGACGAGCATTATGGTGACAGAGAACACTGAGCCGGAACAGAAGCAAGGCTGTTATGAGTGCGGCTCTCACGGGCTTTGGGCAAGGAACCGCCCAGTCCGTAAAACGAAACAGTGCCAGCGTCGGAAGGAGGCACCGCAACATGCATGCACGGTGTGCAGGAAAGAGGGTCACAGCGCACAGGAGTGTTGGTACAAAGACATGCGTTGTTGCAGCAGCTGTCTGGGGTCCGGACATTGGGATTTCGAGTGCCTAACCCCCAGAATCGAACTACAACTACGAGCAACGGTACCCGGTCAATGAGCCCAGAGCGCGACGGCAGAGGCAGCGGCGACTACCTCGGCCGGTGTCAGAGTTTTACTGCCCCTCCTTGCTCTGAGGAACTTTGATTCTCTTCTCAATATTTGTAGATTAGTGCACCAAGGAATGCGGTACTAGACTTATTTAGTTCCGTGTTCTAGAAGCTAGTTTGTAAACGCTTCAGTCGCATGAGTAAGAGGCACGGTAAAATCTATTCAGTTAAGTGGTAGATCAGGTATCTAGCGGGGTGAGTTGAGTGAGCTCTCTCGGGTGAATAAGTGTTAAATAAGCGGAAGACTTGCTGTAGCCTCTTAAGCCGTCAACATAAATAGCTGGGACCGAACATCGTTCGATCCTGGACAACTCTCAAGGCGACATGACGTGGAACAAGACCGAGCGACGTGTCTCGGGAAGACCGAACCGTAGGGGAATCGCAGAGACGCTGTCCAAACGGACCCAAACGACAAAGAGAAAAACAACACTTTTAGGTGTGAAGTTTTGGTGTGTGTGAAAGCAAGTGAGTGTGATGTGAAGGAAAATGTGAAATGGATTGTGTGGTGTGGTGATTTGGCCCTTTTTCCTTACATAACCACAGTCGGAAGTCAAGGAAGGACAGTTGCTTACCCGGGAGGACGCTTGTCAGGATTTTGCAATCCTGCCTTGATCGCCACGAACTAGTGGCCTATTTTTACCAAAGTGGCGATCGTGAACTGTACAAAGTCAAGGCAAACGTCCACGACCAGCCGAAACCCAGGTTACGTAACGACGCAGCAGAGGAAGAAGGGAAAACTCGCGGACCAACGATACTAGCAATCAATTCTAGGGACCAAGACCTTCCTAGCGCAAAAGTAACAAGGCCGGAGGACCAAACCTAAGATCAGGAGACTGACGCACATCGAACGCGAAAGTCGAGAGAACGACAAGCAGAGCGGACGGAGGCCCCAAGGGCCAGGAACGGCCAGACCACGCACTCAGCGGCCTACTAATCAAGAGACAGGCCCAGCAGGAGTGTACCGGGAGAATTACAGCCCCGGAAAGGACGAACTCGCCTCGCCAGAACGTTGAGCACCCCCAGCAGATCGCCAACGCATCGCCTACACCGTCGCCTGAGAGGAACAGAGCGAGGCGAAAGCAGGACAAGGAGATTGTCCCCTTCTAGGGGAGGCTAAAAGAAAGAAGGGAACCACAGAAACCTATTGGGAGCGTTTTCGGGGGACACAAAACTGTTCAGCGTAGGGGAGATGCATGTCCCCGTTTTCGTGATCTAGGGCAGGGGTCGGAAATTGCACGGCGGGCTCGCGCGGCACCTAGGTCCCACGCCGCCTTGAAATTTGCCGAGTTAGATAGAGGAGAGGAAGAGGTATTTAGAGATACCTGAATTATAGCCGTACGCGCAAATTTAGAAAAATCGATATTTCTCACCAAAGTAGCGGAGAACCGGGGCAAGCGCTGTCTACCCCGCAACTCGTGCGTAGCGGAACACGGTTTTGTCTGATCTCAGCAGCCAGGCCCCTTGAGGAGTTAACTCAAAATGCGTTAGCACCTTGCGCTATTTTAGGATTTATTATAACCCCGCATCACGGCGAGAACACATTTTTCGGATCAATCGCAACGGCCGGATTTCCAGACCCGCGCGCAGCCACGCCAGGTAGCATGGCAGCAGTAAGGTCCACACACGAGACAAATAGGACTCCTAGAAGAGCCTAATAAACAGAACTAGGATAGGAGGGTCTCTCCAGAGCCTCGAAGCTCAGGGAAACTCGATAAAACCGAAAAATACAGTAAAGGCCAACACAGGCCAACTAACGGACCTAATAGTCGGACAACCGAACGACTGGACCACGGACCGGGAGTGCGAAACTACGGTCCGTGGATTCCAGAAAAATCGAATTAGGGCTTCTAGAGGAGCCTAATCAGGAAGTAAAACCATTTAGGATAGCTAATCTGTCCAGAGAAAGCACAGATAGGCCC
>NW_027153945.1:0-18779 GCF_002600585.1 Cystoisospora suis
ATGAGCCATCGAAGGAGTCAAAACGGCGCGGGGTTGGGTGGTGCTACTCCCCTCTGTGGATCTCTTTTTGACTCCTTCGATGGCTCATTCGCTTGTTGTCTAGACATAGCGAGCTGCGAGTAGTGATTTGTTGTGACTAGACACCCGTGGGCGTTCCTCTCGCTACGGGGGGCAGTCAGCACCCCCGAGCGTAGCTTGCAGTTGGAAAACAAACGGCAGGAGTCCACTGGAAAAGAAAACCAACCGGCTCAGCTGCCTTTGTCTTGTCAACCGACTGGTCGGTTTCTCGTGACCCGGTGAAGAGTTAATAGCTGTCCCGGTTGTTGTATGTATCATTGATTCTCAAGCACAGACAGTTATTGAAGAAGATACACATGTCCACCTGCACAAGCCACATTCGTTTATTGCTCGTGAGGCAAGAGGCGACCCCCACACATGATTACTACGTCACCACATGCACCTGCTGAAGCGCTCGACACAACAGAAATTGATCGAATAACCAAACATCCATATGAACGGTAATAAAATGATATAGCTTCATACCACAGGCGAGTCGCATTTTCGCATGCCTCGATTAAAAGAAAGTGGACAACCAGACACACGTGTTTTGAGCACTGATACAATACACCAACCACATACACAAAAGCTTTCTGAGCTATTCAGTGCGTTCTACGATCAGCATCCGAGCTTCTGCTTTTTTGTTTCAACTGCGTGAAAAACTCGACACTCCCGATCAACTAGGAGAGTCCGGAAAAGACATCGGGGCCCCCCTCCCCCCCCCTTTGTTTCTCTCGCCCCTCCGCACGGAGAAGCACTGCAGCATTCGCTAGCTGCCGGTCAGCTTTCAACCACGAAGCCGCGCTGATGAACCTGGTATGGTGTTGACACCATGCTGAGCGGGGAATTCTTCGAAACGAGACCCTGAATGGTAGCCCTAGAAACAAAGGGTCCAGAGCGGGTGCATTGATAGAATATACCGAGTTCCCAACCAGCGCGGAAGTAAGACAACGGTGGTCACGTCTTGTGTATACAAGCTCGCTGCTGGTACTCAGGTTTATGACGGCAGGCAAGGCTTTAACTCGTCTCCCCCCTGACTGAGTGCAGCTGCTACTACATCAAACAACAACAACAACGTCATCGTCGTCTATCTTCTCCAGCTTCGGGCGAGACACCCTCCGTACCCCGTTCAAAGTGGCTTTAGCACGACGGCACCATGAAGCATCATCTCGGATGGGCCCCCGTCTCTCTAGGACGAGGTGACGCCGGACAAAGACTGCCTAGCTGGTGTATTTCAGCCCCCTGCTGGAGTGATATACCACTTCGACTGCTACTACTACTACTATTAACCTACCATGACTCCATACGCTCTGCTCTGCCCCCCTGCTTGAGCTACTCCAAGCTAAGCTTCTCAGTGCCGGCTTCAAAGGGAAAGTGACCGCCACACAAACACTCCCCGGACATAGAGAAACCACACGACAACTCTCGCACGAGAAGCAAAGCCTCTCGCTCATTTAAAGTGAAAACGCAGAAGCCCAGGCACGAACTTTCCGCCTCCTACGACTTTGAAACAAGGAGGGGCCAAGGGTCGAGCGTCGCACTCCAACGTACAACCAACAACCAACGGGTTCCGTATGCGCCTATATAAATAGTCCGCGCACACCAGAGAGATGAGAAACTCCCAAGCGGTAACAGGAGTTACTCGACCTTTGTTTACTAAACTGAGTAAAAATTCCCTAGCGATGTGTGCGCAGACGGCTGATACCTTATCTGGGTAGTAGCGGTAGTAGTAGTAGCCGTTGACTGACAGACGCGGGGATAGATCACGCTTTTCTTACCACGAAGAGGATCGCACTATCTTCACCACTAAGGGAGGACGGATACCAGGACAATGAATACGTATGTGTATATGTATGCACGTACCCCTTCTCACTTAACTCATGAAAAGGAAGGATTAGAATAGCTTCCAAGAAAAAAGAGGAGGCGCACGACTAGTCCAGTGTTTACAGCCTTGTATCTTGAACCCCTGGTACACCATGGACACTCCCCTCCCCGCGGAGTCGGAGGATTTGTATAACAAAAGCCTGCGGAAGGTGATCACTATTCAAGTTTCTTAGCTGGCCAGAAAACGTAAGGAAGGAATCAGCTACAGGACAACCTTCAGGAGGGCGCAGTTTCATTGAAACTCTCGGCGGAGGGCGGACTGTAACTCGATCCAAGAAGCCTGCTTTTGCCGGTTTTCTCCTCGATGCCCTGCTGATGCATGCGAAGCCCATACGAGGAGCCTGAAGAAAAGCGCAAGAAATTTGGCCAGCATACTGGGCTTATTGAAACTAGTAGTCACCACAGATGAAATGGTTGCCTCTTCGAAATCAGACAAGTCTAGACACACACACGCATAACTGGTGAGTAAAACGGAACGTAGTATGTGTTCTTTCACCCGTTACCTGAGACAATTGTATGTGTAGCACACTCCCCGAAATGGCTAGCAGCACCAACTCAAGAAAAGCACTCAGGAAAAGCAATGAATAAAAGGGGTGAGAAGGAAAGCAACCTCGTGATTGCAGAAACCTTGATATCAGTCCTTCCCAACAGAACATCTCTCACCCCCGCCATCCGCTTCACATGGTTGATAGCACCGACCGTCTCTCTTTCTTTGTATTTCATGTGTACCGCACCCGTAAGCCATCTCAACAAACGAGGGCAACATGCATGAACTGTTCCAACCAAAACTATCGATCCTGTCGCAGCCACCAGCCTCTGAGGACAGCAGAGTTTCCTGACATTCTGCAATTCAGTGTTGCGAGCCAGGATCACTCGCACACCGTGTGCCGGCGGCCACCTCAGCCGAGGGCTCACCAGCCAATGAAGATAGACTCAGTGAATGAGCTCTAAGCGAACTTCGTCTGACATACAGTACCACCTCACCCTCGCCGCTCTACGTTTCTCCTTTTCTATTCTACTTTGCGTCATTCAGCAGTTCTAGACTACGTCTCACACCCTTTCTGAAGAAGCACCGAAGACCTGCTGACTCCTACTGGAATGACGAGACCCCCACACACCCCACCCCCCCAACAGTTCGTTCCGGAAATATCTCACGGTCACCCCTACGAGAAAATGACAGATTATGATCTCAAGCTAACTAAGCAAGACATCGTGTACAGAGCTATTAATCTTCCAGCAAGTAGCCAGTGGTGTCAGAAGAAGAAAAAAGAATGTGAAAGACTTACCCCCTCCAACAGATGTGGTGGGCTGCAACTCTTCTGCCAGCTGTACGAGAAGGACCCAGGGTAGCATGCATTGGTGTATTCGAACCCATAATCAACAAAGACCGACCGCATATCATTCTCTGTCCCGTCAATCTCTCCGGATCCTCCGAATGTGTCGAGTGCCCAGAGCAGAGGGGAAAAGCGCTCGTCTTTGTCTGGACCCCCGTAATCCATAATATAGAGCAGGGCTTGAGCAGCTCTCTCCAAATCTGCGTACACATGCACACGCGCACGCGCAGAACGAACCCACGGGAGGGGGGGGGTGAAAAGAAAGTCAGAGGAGCGTTTAACCAGACGCGAATTCCACCTATCAAAAACAGCGGGTCCCCTACAATTTGAAAACAGAAACACGTGTAAAGCCTTGACGCAGTGTGTCTGCTGATTGGCTGGAAAGCATACAAAAGGCCAAGGAGAACCTCCCCCAAGCACTGTCATCGAAAAAGCACGATTGAGAGTCACTCCCCGTGCGCAGGAGTGACTGTTGCTTGCTTTTTGAGACTAGTTCCAGGCCACGGGCCACATGACAATCCCATCACAACACGGCGAAAAAAGAGTGTAGCTCAGCGCGGCCCTAGCAAGCAGACGAACATGATGAAGGGTTTCCCCCCTCCCCCCACCTTCCGATGGGACTGTTGCTACGTCCGTGACGGAGCAACGGACAAAAGCTGACTGGTGCTACCCGCCTACAAGAGTCCCTTGTACTGATACGATAAAGCACACTGGAATCTGACTCTGTTAATACACTGCCTAGTGCTACGGTGTACTGCCGGGAGGGAGGAGACGGGGTGGCATATTAGATCTGACTAACCAACGAAAAAGACTTGGAGCCCGAAGTGCGTTAGGCCACGACTTACCAGGCACTAAAACAGGGCTTGCAAACAAATCTCTATACTCCTCAGATCTCGAAGCTTCTCTCAACACCGTCAAAGCCGACGTATCAGAAAAACGGGTGTTCAGGTCACCAAGCAGAATGACCCCGGCTGTGAAGTAGTTGAGGCCTGCGTACAGCACGAGAAGTGGAGTAAAAACAGGACTCACTAAAAGGAACTATCCAGCATGCCCCCTCGCCCTCTGTCCTTAAACGCGTCAGAGCCTTTACGTCTTCACTGCATGTCTACTGTCTTGCACGATGCTAGCACACAGGTATGCGGACACGACGCATCAGGTACGTCGCTGTCTTCCGGAACATCTATCTCTCTCCTCGAAGAAACCTACATGTGAAAGAACAGCCTCACACTTGTGGAGTAGCAACTGGCCTGCGCGAATACTACCAGTCTCTGGGTCCTTCTGCGACCGAAGCTGCCAGCGAAGACTGACACCAACATGCGGCGTTAACTCGTCAACGCCCCACAGTCCGACGGCAACAGCCATCTATGGAACTTATCAGCAACTGCGTCGCCCTAAGAACACCGTAGTGACAAAAACAACAAGGAATACGCACGACAACGAACACTACAGTGAGGAAAAAAAGAATACAAATGACAGAGAACCCCATAGGAAAATGACTCCTTGATGAAATATCTTCGAGATACTTCTGAATGAAAGCTAGTTCCCCTATGCGAAAAGTTTATGTTCTCTTTGAAACCACAAGGCCTTGAGCTATAAATATATATATATATATACGGACTTCCTAGCAGCCCAGGCCCCGCCATCGTCTTGAAACATCCTTAGTACACTGGTCAACAAGAACTTACCTACACCTCTGAACTCCCGAGGAACACACTTCTCCTCCAGCTTCTTCATGAGAGTCTGAGTGAAGACTTTCCCATTCTGATTCGGTGTAGGAAGATGAGAACCGACGATCAAGACTCTCCCTACTCCTTCGAAATGTGCTGAGACAGCGACGAAACCCTTTTCTCTCTTTTGGAAGGCCCACTCACACGGCGAAACATCAGGTACAGGGACACTATTTCTCCACAGAAGGTATATACTCTGAGTATTCGGAGCCTTTCCTGCTTTTGTGCCGATGATATTACTCAGCTCAACATGTGCAGCATTCTCGCCACTCCACGTCCGCTCTCTGCTCAGGGCATTCAAGCCGTCAGCCATGTGATTGCGGAAAGACATATGTTTCCCATGTGATCTAGCAACATTCTCTTGTAGCGTTATAGCTACAGCATCGATACTGTTTACATCAACTTTCTGCCCATTTCCAGGAATGACTGCCTGCAAGAAGTCCCACGCTTTTGGGTCCAAAAACTCCGCGTTCCTGAGGTGAAATAAACCACAGCAGAAAGCTACATGAGGCATACGATAGAGTTAGCATCTCAGACTCCAACGTAGGCTGAAACTAGGTACAGACATAAGCGCGCAGGTACATGAAGGCACGAGTCCTGCTGCTCCTACTCACTCACACGAAGAACAGATCAGCACACCAGCCTGTAACGACGACACGCTCCTACAGAGAGAAAGAATTGCATACGCACTTCACTTGAGGCCAAGCAACGGAGCTTTTACGGACTGTACTTCGGAGAGAGAACAAAGCACTCCTATCCCCTCCCAGTCAACTGGTCGCAACCGAACAGAGCAGTGATCGTCTTCTTTCTAGAACAAGCCCAACCTTCACACATAAACCACCATGTCAGATGATTTCCATCTGTATGGAAAATCCATTCGGATGGACAAAGACAAGCTCTGTGCAACATTTGCACTAGCAACTCTACGCTCGCTTTCATTTCTTGTGTAAAGAGGATATATATAGGACGAAGTATATGTAGGATCTACTTCAACTTTTCGATCTAGCCGCGTATGAGAATATGTAAACAAAAGGCCTTTCTCCCTGAAACCTCGTTGTTTTCTGCAACATGTGGTACCAGGTGCCCCCTCCACTACGTGCACGAGGATGCCGATGGCAGCAAGCAAGAAGAGCAACTAGTCCTGTAAGGAGACGCCTTACCACTGTATCGTAAGAATACTGATAGACTTATAACGTCCTGAATCCACCATTTGTTTCCGCAGAGCTTCTCGACTCTTGTGGTAGTCCGGAACGTGCGCCGCGTAACTAGGTCGAATACTCTCGGGGAGTGATGTATGCTCCCCTGAGAGAGGATAAAGCCTCCCTTGGAAATTTGGTCCACAAGTCTCCATCGTGACCGGATATGAAGGAGACAAATTTGCCGCCGCCGGATCTGCAGCCCAAGCCGTCAGCTGCTCTCCAGTAGCTCCTTCTAAACGACGATCTGCATCATCCTCCTGAAGACAAGAGCAAAGGCCGACCGAAGGGCAAGACCAACAAACTTCTGACCTGACCCTTCTGCGGCTATCATCTCATAAAGGGTTAGGAAGAAGAAAAGCGGAATAGAGGAAAGCAAGGCACAAAACGGAGAGCCCTGGACGAATCTGCTTATCACAGGTGAAAAGGCGGTCTGTCTCATATCGAAATATAAGGAAGATCCAATAGTGCTAGCAGCGAGACGAAAGACCAGGAAAATTTCACAAAGGGGATGAAGCTCAGAGTCTCGAGAACCACAACAAGGAGCCCAGCTCTTTTCATTAGTTCGTGGGCACTGCAACGAGATGACGGGCTGCACGGTTGAGTACGTGAGACAGAAACGTCCCTCCTTGACGGGTTCGCCGGACCTCAGCGAACTCTTGGACAAAACAGCCGAGGTAACAAGAACTACGTCACACGCTTGTTCCTCTCTTGACATTTCCTTAAAAAAAGCCCCGGGCGTTCTTCTGCTATCTGTAGCTTGCGACTGCCCTGGCTTCTAACAAAACCCTCTCGAAATCGTTATCGGGCCAGGAACATCTGAAACGTGTCTCGCACGCCGACTATGATTTCCTGGCGGGGAGAGAGTCCCAACTCACGGTTCCTGCGGACGCGGATAGTTTGAAAAAACTCAGAAGAGACGACCAGCGCTCTCCTGAACGAGTTCTCTCTGGACCGTCGCTGGGCTCCTTAGAAGCCTCTGTCTGCTCTGAGACAGCGGCTGAGAAGCTTCTCGCTTCGCATACACTCCATAAAGGAAAAAATACCGTCAGTGCCAACGCGGAAAAAATGAAAACGGGGACTATTCGCTGAAGACACGCGCCGGGAGGGCCTGAAAACTGGAGACCGCGAGGAAGCGCCATGGCCTCTCAAGGGACCAGCTTCCCTGGAGAGACACTAATAGAAGATACAAGACCAAGTGGCCCGCAGAATAAGACAAACGAACGGACCGACCCCTACAGTGAATGCAGCCGACTGGAGTATTTCCGAGCCTTCGGAGAGTCAAGAGTGGGCGGCGACACTGAGTTCAAAGGCGTACTCGGCTTTAGCTCGACCCCAGAGAAAAAAGAACGACTGAAGGTTGGTCCCAGCCTCATCCACTCAGCATCGCACCTTGTTCGGCAGGATTCTTTAACGAAGCTCACTAGAGACACGGAAAGTTCCACGTCGCTAGGAAAGCGACGCCGAAACAGTGTGAACAGACACTCCAGGAAATAGACCGCAAGCATGGCAGAGCGAACTCCGTCGACTGATGGAATGACCAGGGGCCTCCTTCCCGAGGCTCCCGCAATGTACCCGCGCACAAATCAACCTCCAAACGAAGATACCGTGAGAAAACAGCCGGTCAGGGTTAGTAAAGCCCACAAATTGGACCCTTGGGCACGGTCCTTATGGCATTTCAGCTTGTAGGGGACGAAGAGCGGACGACATGGTGCGTCGCTAGCGACGGGTGGCGGCTATGCAGGGCGGCTAGATGGAGGCACGAAGGCTGCTTGGAGATCTGCAACCCGACCCCAGCGCCCCCTTTGCCCCTTGCGGAGTGCCCGGCGCGCGCAACACGCGCCGACACACGCATCCGGAAATCCTCCACGTCAGAGAGAATTCCGACAGGCACCCTGGAGGGCGCTCCGCACTCGTGGTAGCTCTGTAGGGGTCGGCTTGGGCAGTATTGCGCTAGACACTCCCTTATTTTGTGCAATAGCACAGGCTCTTCGACAGCTTGTCTGGTTGTACTTGTACGTGCAGTAGTCTGAACGACTGCAGTCGACACCGCCAGGCGCTTAGCCCCAACCCCCCAGTGCTTCTGCAGCAAAGTGTACGCTGCACAGCTTCCCACAGGCCCCTGGTTTGCAGTAGGGATTCTCGCCCTACTGGAAAAGCAGGTAAACAGCCGTGGTGCGTCCACTCGTGGCACTTCGTCTTGGCAATTCATAATCTACTTCATCCGGGCAGTGTCGTAAACACGGAGAAATGACGAGGAGGGCCCAATTCTGAACTCCTGGCTCCCGCGAGATAACAGCAGCGACTACGACAGCTCCGTCTTTCCGACTCATTGTATCCCAAGGAGTGATCTGCTCCGCAAACTAACCTTCTGCTTCTGCAGCCTCCAGGGTATGCGGCCAACGACCCGCTTACATACGCAGGGGCACATATGCGGCTGCAAAGCAGGGCGCGCGTCTTCGTGCGGCCGAAGAGAGCTCTACGGAAAAGGAGGAAGTGAGTCACAAGCTGAACCCTTCTACAGGCACAGGCAATACCGTCTGCTGCTAATCGCAGCGCTACTGTGCCAGGTCACAAGCTGGATCACTCAAGCGGCTCGTTCTCGACATTTTACCAATGACCCGTTACTTGGGGGCGCAAGATGGAAACAACAGCATAGTAGTGATCTCGCCCGGCTCCCACGGATATGCTCGCCGTCAGCATGGCTCTCAGGCACACGAAAGGGACAAAGCACACCTCAACCCGCGGAGCAAGACATACGTTGTCACCCTGGTCATGTCTAGGCAGGAGCGAATAACTGTTTGGCCCCCCGGCGACAGTTAGTGTTGACACTCCCAGCCCCGGTTTTCCTGTCTACTTCGATACCCTGGGCGGAGGTTTCTTTACGGCCTCGTCTTGGACTGAGCTGGCGAACTCCTCGTGACTGGAGGCTTGAGCAAAGGTGGTGGGCTCCGCACCAGCAGGAAATCCCTACCTTTGTCTTGGTCTCCCTTATGGTGTCGCAGAAGGATACAGGGCGCCTGCTTCGCCTGTATGGTGTGAGCGCGGATACCCATCCTCCGGTCCCATGTGGCCTCAGGCGAGATGGGAGAAAGGCAGGGCCAGACGCGTGTACTGCCCTGTCCCGGCGAGTCAGCCCCGGATTCTGTGTGTCTGCACGGCTTCCACTTCGGCCCACTCCGCGTTTGCCGCCGCCAGTGCTGTCGCATGCTCTTCAGTCGTACCGTATCCTATGGGACGACAGCGCTGCGAAGTTCTGATAATTCGTAGGCGTGTGGACACTGCTCCTCACGCCCGTTCGTGCGACTCTGTGTCAGGATCACGGCATGGCGACACCTGTGCAGTCCCGCCGCGGGCTCTTGACGAATACCATGCCGTATCATTGGACCCTCTCCACTAGTGTGTCCCAGGGACGCACGACGTTCCGCTGCGCTATCGCAGAGCAGCAGCGAGGGACTGACTTCTGTGGTTGGCTCTGCGGTCCGGGGAGAGCCTGGCAAGACCGCAGCGCAAGAGAGAGAAAAGGTGACCTTACCTCAAACCGTGGCCACCCCAGTGCACGGCAGTGATTCCCCTGTGTGCCTTCGAGGACGCTGTGACGAGGCGGGAGAAGGAGGCGTCGATCGAGGCCAGGGATAATCGCCGAAGCCGCGAATGCTGTAGCTGCACCCCTGGCTTAGGCGATTAGCTCAGGCAGTGCCCATACATCTCCCTTGACCATTCGTGTGTCTTCTCGCCGTCCACGCGTGCGTGCTTTTTGCAGTGAAGACTTGCGACAGCAGGTCATTTGAAAGCGGCGTCCCTCGGGCATGGAGCGAACGCTCGGGAATCCCGATGCGCGTCCGGTGCAGTTTAAGCACCTGAGCCGCCTAACACATCTTTTGCTTTTTTAGAAGAAGGTTGGCTCCTATGTCAGCAAGGTAGGGAAGAGCCGATAGCCGTAACTGTCGCGCTTTCACCTGGTGACTCATAATCGGGGCGGAACCCAGGGGCGCCATGGACACCCATTTTGACCAGAGCCGTACTGCAGTGGCTGTAAGAGACGTTTACACTTGCTGAGAAAGCAGTTAGGGGAAGACTGAGAGTCTCGCGTCGTCCCGAACACCAGGTGTAGACAACTGCTGCAGACCACGCCCCCAGATCTACCTCTAGATTCCGTGAGGCCGTGCAGTATTCCTCGGTGGTACTGTGGGGCCGGGCATCACCATCGTCGCTCAAGTTTGCGAGGAAAGACAAGAGGACAGGTATTCTTCAGTCAGACGGGTGGGCTCTGAGAGCCGCACCTGTCTGGGAAAGGAAAGAGGTATGGAGGAGGTCCAGAGGAAAGAGTCTCTCCCGGATACTTGGTTGTCCCCTCCGGATAAGCAGCACAGAGCTCCTCACCTGCGCTTCTGTGCCGTGTGTGGAGCCCACATGCGTCCCCGGGTGTCTCGCCCGCCAGGCGGATACGAGCGTCTGCCCAGTGCTTTCTCTTTCTGTCTCCTACAAATGTTGGGGGGAGATATACGCAGGTGCGTATATAGACACCTGAGTTCCCAGCTGACGAGTCCATCCATTTCGTATATGTGGAGGAACATATGATTGTGCACCGGAACGCCTCGGTGGCGCTGGAAGCCAACGTCTGGCGCCGGCACGAACTGTCCGGTCAGGCAAGAGACCAAACCGTACCCCGTCGGCTGTTCCTTCCAGGGAAGAGCCAGAAATCAATCACCTGGAGCGTGCAACAAAGTCGCTGTTAAGCCTCCTAGCTTTGTGCATATATCTGAATAGCACAAGTCTCCCCCCAGCAAGAGCGTCAACGAAATCTGAGTCAACAAACAATAGCGTGCCAAACATGTGACCTGTTAGGGTTACTAGCCGGGGAAAGGGGACAGCGCTACTCCAACGCGCATGCGTTTGCGGGTTGCGACTCCCGTTGCGTCAAGAGTTCTAGTACCGAGGCGTGTCGCGGATAGCTTCAGGAATGTAGACACATATGAAGAATTGACTGAGAAGTGGTGTCTGTCCTGTGAACTTGCTTGTATGCTGGTCGCTTTTTCTACTTTACAAAGGGAGGCATAGTGCAAGGCTGGAGGCGGGAGACTCGCTGCTGTGAAGGGCGTCCGACCGGAGGCGTAGGGTTCATTCGAAGCTCCCACTTCGCGAGGCTACTAGTGCTCGGTCCTGTGAAAACAACCTCAGATGTGTTGTCGCCTGCACTTTGCTTCTTGTGTGTCTTTTCGTTTCTGCTGTTATTTGCGCATCTTCTCCGAGTGTGTCGTAGCCGCGACCATCAATCCAGTTTTGGTTTTATACCTTGCCCGGGCGTCTTGCAATAGAGGTTACTACCATCTCTCGCCGTCAACTGAGAACCTCTTCATGCGTACGTACACTCCAAGTGACTACTCTATCTCAGGCAGCAGCTAGTGTGGTGGCATGTTGATGGGACGTCATCGACTCTCCCTCGCTCCTCTACGGCCATTCCATTCTGTCATCCACTTCCCGCTCTTCCGACTCACGTTCTATAGAGGGCTTGCCTAAGCGTCTCGGGATCCTACTGTGAAATACAAACCCAAAGTCAAAATGGTGAGTCTGCGGAAGTACCAGCTAGGCAAGTGTGTAATTGCCTTTTGCCATCAAAGACAATCTGACGGGTACAAATCCCAACGCCAGCATGGTCTCGGAATATTCTTCCACCCGGTGGTGTAGGCGATTTCACCGAGCCGCCTGGCATGGTGAAGCCATAGTAACTGCAAAACTCCTAAGACAGCGCTCTTTACAAAGCATGTGGTCGCTCCAAGCTTCCACTGGGGGTAGCTGCTGACGTGTAAACCGGCCCGCGTCTTTTCTCTTGAGCTTCTCCTTTTCCATTTCATGCCGACACCGGATGGCCAGCTCTCATGCTTCTCAGACGGGAGCCCTCGTTATGTTGCGTGTTCAGTTCACCTTCCCCTTTCAGACCGTAACGGTTTCTCGTACCTTTCTCTCTGCGCACGTTTTGCTACGATGTGGGTCTATGAGGGCCGAGGACGGCAGCAAGAGGCTCGGAATAGTCACGAAATAAGACGTTGTTTTCGTTACAACGCAGATATGCTCGCATGCAAGCTAGGGATGGTTCCGTGACATTCCCATCCGGGTAATTGAATGAGCCGGTTTTGTCTCTGCGGCTGCGCCCGTGAGGAGGGATACGTCTCGCGGTGGTGGGGAAGACAACAAATATGTAAGCGTACCTAGCGACTGGTGCGTATGTATATACCTTACACTTGTCTGCATGTATGTGGATACGACCTGGCGTACCCACCTGTCATATATAGGCATGTAGGAGCGCAGTGCCACTCGCAAGTGACCCGTGTGAAAGTCTACCTTGGCCGGTCTCAGGCTCTCTGAACGCCCAAGAAGACACCTGTTGTCCGGGATGTTGACTTAACTAGCCAAGCATCGTAGCACTGGTCCTTGTGTACAGTCATTCTTCCAACAGCAGACATATGTTGTCTACACATTTCCTGTTCACCCTTCACCTATCTGTCTGCCTCATGATGTTGAGATACAAAAGGTCCTTCTAGTTGTTGAGCTGTAAGGCAAATCTTCGAGTGTCTCCCTCAGTCAAGATGTTATGGCTTATCTCCTGTACCAGGCTGATGTGCAAGCTCCTTCTCCGTCCACCGAGACCAACCCCCCGCCTACCTCCCCGTCCCCGTCGACTTCTCCTAAAGAAGGTTCAGGAAGTTTAGCGGGGACGAAAAGAAGACAGTCTCTGTCAGCACATGAGCTGCGCGACCGCGAAGAAGGCCGAGGTGGTGGCGAAGACGCGAGCGAAGAGGAGTCGTCAGGAGATGGTGGCTTAGCACCAGCTGATCCAGCTACGTTACAAAAGAGACAGTAAGGAGATCAGAAGCCGGAGAGCCCGTTGTATTTTTTTACGTGCGTTCTATGAATTCGCTGGAATCTGCGAGCTTCTCACTCTCGCTGTCGTTTCTTTGTATCGCTTCGCACCTGTGTTGTAGACCTTAGAAAATATCCGTGTTTCCCTGGTGATTGTATCTGACTCATCTCTCTTGTGCCGTCTTTCCGTGGCTGTCTATACCACTACTACCTTGGTAGGCGCATTGTTCTTTTTCTTTTCTCATTCTCAAGAAACCATCTACTCCGACTTCGTGACAAGAAGCCCTTTTTCTTCTCTTCATGTCGGTCGGGTGAGAAAAACCAAGAAAGGATCCGGTTCGGATGGATTTGAAAAAGGTACGATCGTTAATATCGCGTGCTGTCCCTTACAGGCGTCTACGCATCGTCAGGTCAGGTAATGCTTCTCCTGCAAACGACCAACCCTCTGTAGGGCTCGTCACACCAGCAGGTGTAGGAAGTACGTCGTCGACGGCTCCTGAAAAAGCGGAGGAAAAGACTGAAGAGAAAACAGATGGTCCCCAGGTGAGGATGGTGCAGCTCTCGAGGATGACGCCTTACAAGGGTGTTGGCAAGAAGTAAACACACACATTTCTTGCAGTCTTCATGATTCTCCATCATCGGAGGCCACGCACAAAAGGCAAAGGGTGGTGATAGAAGAGACTAAGGACGGGCCATGGATTCATGGCTTTTCTGCTATCTGCTGAAAGTTGAAAGCTTCAGCATACGGGTGAACTGTCCACGGTCCACCCAGGAACGTGTGTATCGTGTCCAGACATCCTCTAGTTCTGTACTAAACGGATTCTAAAAGAATGAAACTTGGGTCTTCGGGTTGCTCCACTTACATCATGGGTATGAGCAATGAAAGGTCAATCATTTCAGGTGCCCACTGTCTCACCACGACCATGACAGGCCGAGTGACTCTCAAGGGAGGGAATTGCCGTATGGTTCTATGCACAGTTTTGTTTCTATATAGAAAGCCGGCAAGTATACCCGTAGAGAGACCGGTAGTCTCTCCTGCATGTGGGATCTAAGAACTGACCTCGTTCTGCGTGTTCTCCTCAGCTGCATGACCACACCTACACACTCTTTGTTGCTCTTCGCCATCCCTCCTTGGACGTTTATACATGGGCACCATCCCCTCTGGAGGGAGGACCGGGTTGATATAGTCTTCACCCTGACTACAGTCTACATCTCTACGTATGATGACATTCTTTCCCTGTAGTGTCATCTATACACACTTTCAGTATTCCTACAACATCAACAGTTAGTCAGTGCTTAAAGTTGTTGTAGACACCTTGTTGTTCATGCAGAAAACTGACGAGGCCAATAAGAACGGAACTCCGGAGAAAAGCCTAGGAGATAGCTCGGCAGATAGCGCAGCATCGTCGATTCTCAAAGGAACGGAGATCAAAGGAACTCCGACCTTCAGTAGTGCTTTCCTCTCTTTGGTAAGATGGTATTCTGTTCGCCAGTCTTTTCTCTTCTTCAGGTCTACCGGCTGACTGTCGCAAATTCGCTACTCCGTTCTACATATATCGATTCCATCGATATCACACAGTGCATGCATCAACTTCACTTCCTTAAAGAAGGATACATGAAAGCAGTCAAAGAACACGTGAACAACGTTTTCTTTTCCTTCGTGGTTTGGCCTTCATTCCTCTACTTCTTCGTGTCTTGTTGAAGCGAGCTTTCAGTATGCCTTCCGTTCTTTTCCCCTCAAGCGACTCTCGCGTGCTGTTCTTTTTTTTGCACAATGCTCGGGACCGTTACCGTGTAAGGGTTTACACTGCGCTTATCGAGCAACTTTAGAAGCAGGTCATACTCCGGTTCCGGCCGGCCGACGGAAAGGTCTCCCTCTGTCTTTACACTCGGGTCTTCTGTTTGCTTAAGACAAAACCATCCTACAGGCAAGTGTCTGACAGGAGTTTCTTTCTCTTTTTTTCTCTTTTTTGCAATCAGACATCACAGCCACAGAAGTCATCTTTCTTCCTCTCACCTTCCTCGGCTACAACAGCACCTGGAGGAAACGAAGGGGGGACAGGAGGTCAAGGAGGTGGAGCAGTTCCATCTCTTTTTTCGAATCTTTCCTTTCCTAGTAAATCGATTTTCGGAGCATCGATCTCTCCAGCCGCAGGGGGAGAGAATGAAGAGGATGAACAACAGCCCGAAGAACCAACAGTCATAGACAATGGTGAGGTATACATGAAAGATGTTCTCCTCACGGACATACAGCGATACACCTGCCCAAGTAATTATACACCAGTATATGCATATTGGATGGGTACATGAAGTTCTCGACATGTACGGGTTATCTTTCTCTTTGCATGTGGAGATGATGAGCTTGTCCACCCCGTGCATCATAAACATTCTCTCTGTGACCTCGTACACGTTGACCTGACTGACTGTTCAACATCCTAGCGCGGTGTCTCCTTGTACGTGATCATGAGCAGCCTGTCTCTCTAGATACTGAGGGCTTCTTTCGAAGCTCGCATTCCACACGGGATACCCATCTGTTTTTCATGAATCATTTTCCAAGCGGATACGGATTAGCTTTCTTTACCGTTTGTTTTGACTTTGCATGCGCACGAATACTCACGATCCCGCTCACAGGGGCAGATAAGGATGTCTGTCTTGGTCTCCAACTAATCTAGATCCGGGGTCTAAAGCTGTCTGTGTGAACTTGAATATCTCTCTCACGCTACTTACGTACAGAGAGATGCTTCGGTTTCGATATGCACATCATCCCCGGCTGGGATTTGTCGTACAACACGCCTTGCCGTGACCGCGCCGCTCAACCATGATAGTTTCTCCTTACTTTCCTTGTGTCGATATTCTCGTTCTCGATCCTTTCTCCTGTGCAGATGTCGATGAGGCTGAGGAGGTTATCTTTGTTGATGTAAGTTACTTACGGCTTGAGTGCCTTTTACAGTCTCAGGCTTCTCCGCCGATACTGAGGAGATGCATGTAGAAGCATCAGAGGCTAAAGGAGGCGTATGATTGCGAGGTACTCATTCTTTCACCTCTTGTCCAGACAGCACCGCCATCCTGATAGGAAAGAAATAATCTCCTCAAATCTTGTCTAGCCGTTACGCCTAAAGACAATCCATGCTATGTATGTCGAGTTTGAGGTATCGACACAGAAAGGCTTCATTCATGAGGAGTTGAAATCGCCTCCAGGCATCTATCTTGCGGGGAGATCTTTCAGTGAAAAAGTCCTTCAAGAGGCATCGAGTCCGTCACATGGTATATATATATGTGTCTCCGCCACCGATGCTTGATACGTATGTGAACGCGGAAAAGCGGACATCTATCTATCTACTTATCCATACATACAAGTACATCTACACCTACGGCCGTTACCTGCCGAGCTGTTGTTGACGTGTATAGCTTTCACTTTAGCCGTCCCTGTTCTTTTGAACCTTACCAGGAGTGAAGTTTTCTTGTTGCGCTCTCTCTCTGTCCGACGTCGCACTTTCTGCATTGAGCAGCTGCTAGTGTGGTATTCCTGTTGGGAGATACACTCAGAATATCTTTCCCTCGCGGTGGGTCTGTATACAGCGTGATTGCCGCATGCAGCGGTTCGATGCTTCTCAGAAGCTGTGGGTTCCGAAGCCTCCACTTGATGGAAAAGTGCAGATGGCCGCAAGCAAGGTGAGTTCTCTCCATGGCTCTTTACGTGCTTGAGTTGTTCTCGGCGCCGCTTCCGAGTGGTGGTGCTCTCTGGATACGTAGCTTGGTATGGGCTCCGCTGTTTTTCAACTTCCCTGTATCTCTCAGAGATTGACATATGCCTCTTCTAATATAGTCGGATTCGTGTATACACAAATGTGTGTGTGTGTCTTTGAGGAGAGTATAACGCATTCATCTGCATGTGCAGCGTATACATAGGTTAAAGATGCAGGCCAGCCCTGCCGACATGAGAAGAGATAGAATTTTCCATTCACGGCGGTATGTTAAGACAGCTGACCTGAGAGGACCCGTCTTGGTGTCGTATTACAACAGAAACCTGGGGCTGTAGAATCGAAGCTTCCCCGTGTAGAAAAGAAATGAAGCTGAGCTAATCTGATTCGATCTTGCCAATGAATTTGTTTCTACAGAAGGAAGAAGACGATGGATCAACGCGAATACTTTTCTTTGTCAACAGAACAGGACGTCTCCAGTTGAATACGCCTTTGATTCCATCAGTCAAGTATCAGCATCCACTTGATAGAAGTCAGCAAAGAGCGTCTCCTAGCGTGATATTGAAGGAAGATTCTACCGAAAAGCAAGCTGAGAAAAAAGACGAAGAACTCCCGAGGAAAAAGAACACTGCTGAATTCCTTGGCTTGAAAACAGATGCAAGTAAGCCGTGAGCATGGTGGAAGATATCCAGACGACGGATGTCTGTGTAGGTTTCTTCCCAACCACTTCATGGCTTCTTCTGAAGAGACGGGTGTGATCTGCTGTCTTCTTATTCATAAAGGGACGTTTCCGTGTCGTGTCCTCGCATGCAGGTATACCAAGGTACATCATCTATGCTCATAGACGCTTCGTAGAACCGTAGAGTCATTGCATGGTTCCCACCTAACAGATAAACGATATCTGTGGGCTGAGAGGCTGCCGATGTGCTGAACCTGCTGCTTTCTTGGTGTGATACATCGAGGTATTTCTGTCGCCGTCTTGGCTTGTTCTCAGTCCGTAGGATGCCAATGAAAACAGATGCGTCAGTTGGCAGTCCCCCCGTATTAGCCCTTGTACGGGCATTCTCTGCGCTCTCTGAAGGGTAGAAGACCATTCACGTCCATGCGTATAGACAAGAGAGGTTGGGCATGTGCATGCTGCATGTTCCAAGCAGTCAATTCGGTTAGTTTCTATTGCAAGGCATTGGCCTTACAATACAAGGTCAGGTGTGAGTAGGTGTATGTGTGTTCGTACTTATCGTAGTGAGTCTGTACAAGCTTGTACATCAGCAGAGAGAAGTCATGCTTCGTGTGGGTGTGGAGAGTTTACGCTTCGCTTGACGGGACTGTGGTATTTTACTCGTCTATGACGTGGAGACATTGGACTGATGTGTATGTAATGCAGAGAGCAGCTCAGACACGACAATGTACCGAATACGTTTTTCCAACGAGGAGAAGTGCGCGGAGTTCGTCGCCCTCGCAAACGAGAGAAAGACAAGAGGAGCTCATCGGAATGCTCCCTCGCCTTCCTCGAATGCGTAGACATCTCAGCAAAAGTGAAGCTTCGACCGAAGGAAAGAAAAGAAACGACGCCGGCTGCTATCAGACGGGTTGCCTACAAATCCCTTGTATCACAGATCGATGACCGTGGCAATTCATTTCATGCGAAAACTTTTTGGCAACAAACACTAAACGAATCGAAGTGGGGTGATCATATGTTTTAGTGGAAGTTCATAATTCTTTTCGGCAGGTGGGTGCGTCCGTCTGTTTTTCAATGCTGTAGCATCTGTTTTCGGGTGTATATATACTGTAGAGCTCTCAAACAAGATTTTTCTCGAGAAGACAACACTCAACCATCTTCTGTGCTGCATAGCCAAAACCGCTGTTTTTCGTCAATCCACGCGTCCGGTCTGGGTGAATAGGCCCAGTGCAGACTTTCGTTTTTCTCTCCACGCCATCGTGTCTTGTGTGTACAGTGTGGGTGTCGTTGGTTCTTTTCGACGCCTTGTCTATAGGATCGCCCTCTCTTCGAGTGTCCTT